>NC_056739.1:752047113-752307113 GCF_019279795.1 Protopterus annectens | reverse complement strand
ACTACACAGTAATGCACTGTAGCATTTTATTTATTTCAAAGGTTTCCTATTTTAACTTTGATGTTGGTATGTGGGTGGTTGCTTACTCTTGGATGGATCATCCACCATTTTGATTTATTTTTATTTCATTTCTGTTTGTTTTCACTGAATACATCATGGTTGGTCAGTTTGTTTCTTGATAGGATGGATTTAGCTGACTATTTGATTGTACATGCATGTATGCGTTTGTAATTTGTGTACTTTTAGGTTAGTCCAGTCTTGTTGGAGGTTAAAGGTCTAGGAACATGAGTATTTAACTGTGACTTCCTGATAAGAATTTCTGCACATAAGCTCTACAGTTGTACACATTCAGATTCTAAGTGACATTAGTCCCTATTAGCCTAGTTGAGTACAGCTGTCACAGTGGTCCATGCTGAGAACACTTAGTGTCTCAAAGTTTATCAAACACGTGGTTTGCATTATACAGGCAAACTGTAGTCACAGATAATCAGCCCAGGCAATGGAAGACTGAAATATTGATTGATTTCTTATGTTTGTGTAATTTTTATGTGTGTCTCAACCAATTTGCTGTTATTCATAGATTAGTGTGGATAAAACATGCAGCCTGAGTGTGTATAGTGATACACGAGATTGTAATTCGGCTACCCTGTCCTCCTTTGTTATATTATCTCACATTAAGTTCCCTGATATTGTTGGGTTTTTTGTTTCTTTCTATTTTTTTTTTTCCATTACCTTACATTCACAACTAAAGGCAGTATAGAGGTAGCAAACTCCTGTCACACTTCCTAGAAATTGCAGGAAAGGGTGACTGATAGACAAATAAACAGAATGTATAACGGGAGATGAGCAGCTTGGATTCAGATCAGGAAGTGGTAAGGTCAGTCCAATGTTAACAGTGAGACAGATAGTGGAGAAGAGGCTACTGGTGATGGACTACATTAGCAAACTGGTTGGAGGTGACAGTCGGTCAACAAAGCTGATGTATGCAGACGATGTGGCATTACAAGCAGACTATGAACAAAAACTTCAGCAAATTATTTGGGTATGAATACAAAATTGAAGTCACATTGGATGAAACTGAGTACTGACAAGGCAGTTGTCAAAGCATGAAATGGAGAACTCAGAAGAAGCAGAAAATTGAGACTGAAGGGAAGATGTCAGAAAAGGATAACAGTTTCAAGTATCTGGGAAGGGTTGCTGAGGAGAAGGCAAGTCTGAATGGGGAGGTCAAAGCTAGAATAAGATTGGGCTACAGCCAAATGGCACAGAGTTGAGGGGGTAATGTGTGACAGAATAATGTCAAAGAAGCTGAATAATAAGGTGTCCAAATCCACATTATGACCAACACTTCTTTATGGTACAGAAACCTGGACAGTGAAGGCTGAGCAGCTGAGGAAGCTGGAAGTGATGGAGATGAACTGACTTAGATGATGGTTGGATGCACACTGTGGGACACATGAATAAAATGATGACATCAATGCAAAAGCCAAAGTAGCTTCAGTTGTAAAGAAGGTCAAAACAAACAGATTACAGTATTTCAGACACATGTGCAGGAAAGCAGAAGTCAATTTGGTGAAGAGGTTTTGAGAGGAACAGGGAAGAGGTAATGAGGACATCCAGCAAAGGGAGGGATGGATTATGTGAAAGAAGACCTGCAACACTCAGGCATAACTCTCAAAGAAGTTAGGGCACTGGTATTGAATCAAAAGAGGTTGCAATAGTTCGCATGACACTCTGACCCCATGTAGAAAAGTAAGGGATGGGGGAGTAATAATGATGTGCCTTATTACGGGTGTGTAGTGAAGACATTTGGAATGTAGGGAGGTACTGTTTCTGAGATAACAGAACCCGTTATATAGATGGAAGTGCTGTTTTTGCTCATACTACATTCCAGGGATCACTGCCTTTCCTTGGCACCCCTGACAGATATTTGCTTTGTTAGCTTCAAGCAAATATGTTACCTACTATCTTAACACCCAACCTCTGCTAAGCTAAACAACAGTATTGTGCCCCCATGAGGTTTGCACACAATGAGCTGAATTTTAAGCTATGACACTTTGACCTCACCATTTAGCGCATGTGTGTGTGTGTGTGTGTGTGTGTGTGTGTGTGTGTATATGTATGTATGTATGTGTGTGTGTGTGTGTGTGTGTGTGTGTGTGTGTGTGTGTGTGTGTGTGTGTGTGCTCGTCTATGGATATAAATAACAGATATGTGTACTGATTCCTATGTTCATAGAATAGGCTCATGTCCCTAGAGATTCTTCCCCTTTTTACAGTTCTTCATTATGAGTTTATTTAACAGCAAATTATCTTTGTTCCATATGACTTTCTTTTATTACCCTTTTGTTCTATTGCCATGATTGAGTCTTCTTCTAAATGACTACAAACTCTTGTTGGCATCAATTCGAGTGTGTAGCTTATATGTCGTAGGCAAGGCAAACTATCGGTATGTAGTTCTTAGGATAGCTTGAAGGTTCACTCAAGTAGGAGTATTTTTTTTTCCTGTTGTTAAACAGGCTGGTGTGTGTTCAGGGTACTCATATACATAAGTCTTACTTATGACTAAATCCTCATGTAAATGTGTTAATACTTTTAGCCAGAAGTTAGGTACTACATCTGGGGCTGGTGTTTTCCAATTAGATGCTTTTCTTAACTTTGTTTCAGTCTCTCTGGCCCTTACTTCATCCCATTGCATATCCTGTACATTTGAACTTCTTGTTCTTTCTTTTATTTTTTCTATCCATTTAGCATCTTTGCTATGTTCCACTGGATCTTCATAGATATGTCTCCAAAATGTATCTATTTCTTCTTTTTTTGGTGGTGTTTCACTTCCTTTTACTTGTTTCCCAGTTCTCTATAAAACTGCTTTGGACTATCAATAAATTGCTTATTTTGTACTTTTCCTTTATATTTATCTGCATATCTTCTTAGTCTTTATGCCCATGCTGATATTTTTAGTTTATTATTTGCGATAGTGCACAATAGATCTGGATCTGTTCTGACACTGCGCATTGCTTTTATCACATCTGTTTATGAATATTTTTATTCATCTATTCCCTCTGCTATACTTAACAGTGACACTTCTTGTCTTGCTTTGCAGCCTTTTCTGTGTGATACTTCTATAATGGCATTCAGTTTCTACCATTCCTTTCCCTTGTTGCCCTGTGTTTTTGTGGTAAGACTTTATATTTTATTAATTTAGCTGCACAGTAATACATCTTATTTACTTCAGTAATATATTCTGTTTACTTCTGTTATATCACATGAATCTCTATGGACAGTCCTAATTACTGTGTTTGTTTGTTTTATCAAACTTCTAACTCATTTTTTTTATTTCTCCAAGTCTTTTGGGTTTCTAATACCATGATGGGAATGTACCCCATTCCTAACTCAAAGTACGATTAAAGTTCATGAAATTAGTATTGTTTCAATCCTTGATGTCAGCCAGAAGTGCTCTTCGCAGCACCTGCAATGTGCTCAGTAATGAGTCCTTCTGGAATTCATACAGAGTTACATGTATTGGTACCATATCTAAATGTGATTTTAGATTCTGTTTTTATAAGAACCACAGCTCCTAATACTATTGGAACTGTCTAAGTATCTTTCTTCCACATTGCTCTCTTTTCTGTCTGCAAATCTGGGTATTTTATGACTTTGTGTCTGTACGCAAGACACTGTAGTCACTGGGTGCACCAATTTCAATGATCAATGCTACTTTTGTCTTCTTTTCATGGACCACTATGTCTGGTTTTCTCGCATTTGTCTTTTGGACTGTTGGTAATGGGTGAACCCAAGTGATGTAGATGTCATCATTTTCTATGATGCTTTGTGGCTCATGTTTCCAGTGTATTTCAGCTACTTCAGTTGTATAATGTTTGCAAAATGCCCAATGCAACAGTCTTGCCACATCATTATGCCTTTCAGTATACAGTCCTTCTGCCATTAGTATGTCACAACCAGTAATGAGGTGTGCGACCATTTCCAATTCTGTTTTACAAAATTTACATTTGTCTCATTCTCCCATATGTTTGTAACCAATGTGTACATAAGCCCACTATCTTGGGTCGCCATTATTGACCTTTCATCGTTTGGATTGAATTCACCTCTCCTTAACCATAGGTGTGTTCGATCCTGATCAACATGAGGTTCTTCCAGGAGTTTTCTGTACTTACAACTATATTTATGCATTTTCCACATTTCCTGCCTTCTCCTCTGAACCTTCACCTTATATTCTTTCTATTGTTTTTTGGTACATTCAGTTGCTGGCTGATTTTTATCTAATTTTGGTTTGATTTCCTTTCCCACTTGATGCCGATTTGCTTCTGCTAGACTAAGAAGGGAAGTCACCTTACATTTTTCTCCCCATGTTTCAAAACTTTCACTATGTTTGGGTGTTGTGAGGTCATCAGATATGTATGCAGTCCCACGACTGCAGATCTATACATGTAATCAATTTCAAGGAGGCCCATACCTCCTTCAGAATGGAGAATATATAATCATGGTATGCACTTATTTTTATGAATCATTTGATAGGCATGACTCGTCCTTCTTGTTTTCCTGTCTAATGTATCCACCACCTTTTGGGGCCAGTCATTCACTCCAAAACTGCAAGTTAGGACAGGAAGAGCAAATTGGTTTATAGCTTGAATGTTGTTCCTAGATGTCAACACTGTTTTCAGGATTAATTTAAGTCTTCTAAAATATTCCTTACTAAGTTTTATTCACATCTGTTCATGTTGTATTGTTGATCCTTCATCAGTTCCCAAATATTTATACACTTCCTCTTATTCAAGTTCTTTTATATCACATTCTTGTCCCAAACTGATGCTTTCTTGGTGCTGCAGTTTTCCTGTTTTAAAGGTTGCTTTTGCACATTTATCAAGACCAAATGATATTCTTATATCATCTGAAAAAGGTTTGATTACGTGCAGTTGGGCTTTCATTTCCTCATGTGATGAGCTATACAGTTTTAAATCATCAACAAAGAGAAGATGAGAAGTCTTTACACTTTGTTGCTTTCTGGGAGCCAAATTATAGCCATGACTTAATCTGTTAAGCAGACAGCTTAATGGGATAAGGGCAAAGCAAAAGAGCAATGGGGACAGAGAGTCAACCAGAAATATCCCCCCATGGATTTTTACCACTAGAATAATAATTTGCCCTTTATCATGCTTAACTACAAAGTGGTTTGCCACTGTTTCAGGGTCGTAGTGATGTAGTTTATCAGTGTGGGGTGTATCTTATACATTGTAATATCTCTTTTATCCATGAATGTGGGATACTGTCAAATGCTTTTTTGTAGTCAGTCCATGCCATACTTAGATTCTTCCCCTTTTTACAGTTCTTTACTATGACTTTATCTAACAACAAATGATCCTTTGTTCCTTATGTGTTTCTTTTATTGTTCGTATGTTCAATTGTCATAACTGAGTTTTATTCTAAATGATTAGAAACTCTGCCAGCATCAATTCCAGTATATAGTTTATATGTCATTGAAAGGCAAATTATTGATCTATAATGTTTAGGCTAGCTTTCATGTTCACTCTTAATTAGGAGCATTGTTTTACCTGTTGTTAGCCAGGTTGGTGTCTGTTTGGGGTACGCATATAAAAAGTCTCAATCATGGCTAAATCTTCATGGAACAATATTAATACTTTCAACCAGACATTAGGTACTGCATCTGGACCTGGGGTTTTCCAGTTAGAAGCTTTTCTTAACTTTGTTTCAATCTCTCTGGCTGTTACTTCATCCAGCTTCATATCCTCTACCTTGGAATTTCTTATTTTTTCTTTTTCTTCTATCCTTTAGCATCTTATGTTCCATAGGATCTTCATAAGCACTTCTCCAAAATATATCTATGTCTTCTTTTTTGGTTGTCTTTCAAGTCTTTTTACCTTGTTTTCCAATTCACCATACTACATTTGTGGGTCATCATCAAATTGTTTGATTTGTACTTTTCCTTTATATTCATCTGTGTATCTTCTAAGTTTTTCTGCCTGTGCTGATATTTTTAGTTTATTATTTGTGATAGTACATGATAAATCTTGCTCAATTGTAATAATGTGCATTGCTTTTATCATGTCTTTCTGGGTACTTTTCTTGGTCTGTTCCCTCTTCTATACTCTTAACAGTGACACTTCTTGCCCTAATTGTTTTATAGTTTTCTCAATTCGATACTGCCATGATGGTATTCGATTTCTCCCATCCTTTCACTTATTACCCTGTGTTCTTGTGGTAGAATTTTATCTGTTAATAAATTTAGCTGCACAGTAATATATCCTGTTTACTTTTGATATATCACATGGATCTCTATGAGCAGTCCTAATTACTGTGTTCACTTGTTTTATCAAACTTCTGACTTTTTGGGTTTTATTGACCTTCTGCAGTCTATTTCTTTGAGTGATCTTAATATGTCTATCTATCTCTATTAAATCAAGCAACTATTCTCTTAGCTCATTTTCTTCCAAACTGAGGGCACATTTTGTGATGTCCTTCTATTCTCATGTTGCAGTATTCTCACATGTGGGATCCTCTGCCTCAGGTGACCCGAACACCCGTCCCATATACCACAGCTTAAGCTTTGTTGCTGTAAGGTGTGTGGGATGTCACACATAAGGGCCATAAACTGTTTCTTGATAAATGTGATGTCCGCATGCATAGACCTCAGAAGTTCTAAGCCACAGTCGAATGTCAGCTTGCTTATTCTGCTCTGAGCTACGGAAGGCATTTAAGATAAGTACCCCATTGGGGAATCTTCTTTATTTTTGACTGATCTTAGGTTACTGTTTATCTGTTGTTAGCTGATGTCATCTAGGAAGGGAAAATGTAAGTGCGGTTGGCAAATTCCACACAAAGATACACACAACCTCTTGTTGTTTTGCTTAGGGTCATCTCATGACCATACGATCTGTAAAATCTGTCAGTCATTTGTCCCTAAGACCTTGCAAAGACATCTGGCTGTCATTAAATTGTTTGTAGAGAACCAATGACTGAAACACCTGGCCCTTGGTTTGGATCCTGAACCGGCCGTTGAGGTTGAGCCACATAAAAAGAAGGCCAAGAGCTGCAGCCCTGATACTGTCTCTCCAACTTCAGACATCCTGCCAGCTACTGGTCTTGGGGCTGTGGAGTGTCCGA
Source organism: Protopterus annectens (assembly GCF_019279795.1). Lineage (NCBI taxonomy): Eukaryota > Metazoa > Chordata > Ceratodontiformes > Protopteridae > Protopterus > Protopterus annectens. Next base: position 752,299,974 of record NC_056739.1, on the reverse strand, counting down.
AAGAACTGATGACTTCGATGGGTACCATATCAGAAACCACCCTTGTTTCTCCGGTCTGGATGTCCACAGAGGTTTCTGTGACTTCCGCCTCTGTCGATATTGGGAGGAACCAGGCATGCCCGGATGGCCTCCTTTAGTTTCCAAGGAGGGCAGTTCAAACCCAGGCCTTAATTCTGACACCAAGCCTTTGACCTGTCAGACTATTCAAAAGACTCCTTCAACCATGAGAGAACAAATGACCAGGCATTTATCTGCCCCAGTAGAGGAACAGCCTGACTGGCAAGTATTTTCCCTGCCACTTTTTCAGGTCTTTAAGGCCCTCAGGCATACAGCCTGACATACTCCTGTTCTGCCTACCCTAAGTCCCAGGCCTGCCTCTGCTAGCTCTATTCCTTCTCCTCAAACTCAGGAGGAAGAATCTTCTTCCTTTTCCTCTGATGAGTCTCTCACTTATACTTCTCAGCTGGCCTCTTCCCTGGAATACTGTTCTGCAGATGAGGACTCCTTGGAAGGAAACTCCCCACAAGAAGACATTACTCTCCACAAGAAGACATTACTTTTGGGGGACAATCTGCAAAATGAGAGAATAAGTGGGACTCCAGCAAAATGACTGAAGTACAGAAAAGATACTTTGAGCTTCTTCAGCTAGAGTCCACATTTCCCTCTTCTATGCCCCCAGTGATTCCTGCGTACTTAGATGCCTTTGCCTCTGCCTCAAACACCCCACAATCTCAACCCTGGCCACAAAAAGACCAGACAGATTCTACAAAGTTCATGATGATTACAAGTATGTTCTCAAACCCCCATAGCAGATCCAGCTGTAATTGCTGTCGCACCAGACAAGCAATCTACACAGATTCAGTCCTCTTCTCTATTGCCATCAGATAAGGATAGTAAAGTGATGGACAGGCTGGGAAAAAAGATCTATACTTTCTTGACCCTGGCCTTTAGGGGCATCAGTTACCAGACTCATATGGTAAAGTATGCCCTAGATCTAGTTTCCCAGGCATCTGCTCTACTCTCCTTTATACCTGACTTTCCTACAAAGCCTCATATTGACTCAAAACTTTCCTTAGCAGCACAGGTAGCCAAGAATTCCATAAAATGTAGCTATGATGCTGCTGAAGCCTCAGCTGGTTCAGCTGCATCTGCCTCTGTATTACAGAAGTATTCCTGACTCAGACTTCAACCTCTGCCTGATGACTTTAAGAACAAGATCCTGGATGCCCCCCTGGACAACAAGGCCCTCTTTGGCAAACAATCTGCAGAACTTTTCAAAAATCTTCAAGAAAAAAGTAAGAAACTGCAGGACTTGAAGCATCTACTGATATCTCCAGTTCCTAAATTTTACAGGAACTACCCAGCTAAACCAAGCTTTGTTAGAAGGGCACCTGCTCCCTCTTCTTCGTCTTCTTCTTCAAAAGAAAAGAAAGGGGCCAGAAAGCCCTCATCACCCAGAACTAGTTCATCTCAATATGCCACCACACAGTCCTTTCCAGACAGACCAAACACTATGTGACTGCCTAAATACGTTCAGCCATCTCCCTCTTTCCACCTGGCCCTCTCACTGTCTCCCCCTGTGGCAGCAAATGACCACAGACTGCTAGATCCTATCTTCTTCTTCTTCTTTTGGCTGCTCCCGTTAGGGCTCACCACAGCAGATCAACTGTTTCCATTTCTTCCTGTCCTCTGCATCTTGCTCTGTCACACCAACCACCTGAATGTCCTCTCTCACCACATCCATAAACCTTATCTTAGGCCTTCCTCTTTTCCTGTTACCTGGCCCCTTCATCCTTAGCATCTTTTTCCCAATATACTCTGTGTCCCTCCTCAGCACATGTCCAAACCAATGTAATCTTGCCTCTCTGGCTTTGTCTCCAAACCTTCCAACCTGGGCTGACCCTCTAATATACTTATTCCTAGTCCTGTCCATCCTCGTCACACCCAGTACAAATCTTAACATCTTCATCTCTGCCATGTCAAGCTCTGACTCCTGCCTTTTTGTCAGTGCCACTGTCTTCAACCCATATAACATAGCTGGTCTCACTACTCTCTTGTAGACCTTCCTTTTCACTCTTACTGGTACTCATATGGGTCCTATCAATAGTGGAAAAAGAGTACCTTATGACCTGACAGGAAAAGCCTTTACAAAAATGCATACCCCTCCCTCCAAAAAACAAATCCACCTGATACCCCCAGTCATTCAGGATTTACTATCACAAGGCACCATAGAGAGGGTTCCAACAGGACAAGAGGTCAAAGGATTTACTCCAGACTCTTCTTGGTCCCAAAAAAGGAGGGCCCTTGGAGGCCAGTACTGGACATGTCCCTTTTAAACTCCTTCTCGCATGATACCCTCCTTCCACATGCTATCCTTGCAAACCCTTCTTCCACTTTTGACACATGAGGCCTTCATGGCCACTTTGGACCAGAAGGAGGCATACCTCCATATCCCCATCCAGACAGACTTCTGGAGATTTCTACATTTAGCTGTGCCATCCTTGCACTGTCAATTTACTGCCTTGCCCTTTGGTTTGTCTACAGCACCAAGGGTTTTCACAAAGTGTCTAGCCCTAGCAATAGGCTTCTGCAGAACAAAAAGCATTCAGATCTTCCCTTACCTGGACAACCTCCTCATCCAAGCAGAAGAGGAAAGTATTCTTCAGGCACACCTGTAATTCAGTATTTCTCTCTTAGGAAGTCTGGGGTTTAAATTAAACCTCATGAAGTCCTCTCTTACTCCATCCCAAGACCAGATTTTCTTGGGTTGCAGAATAAGGATGGATTTAATGAAGACCTTCCTCCCACAAGAAAAGGTCACTTCCCTAACCAGCTTTTTCCAAAACCTACTCCAAGTCAGCCACATCTCAGCCTGGGGATTTCTTCACCTTCTAGGCTTAATGGCAGCTACACTTCTGATGCTGCCCCTTGCCAGGTTACACATGAAGTTCCAGGGGTGCTTGAAGAATGTTTGGTCCCAACACAATCACCCTCTGGATTTTCAGGTGCCCTTCCTGCCCTCCCTGAAAAAAGAGTTAGGGTGGTGGATCTAACAAATAGTGCAGAATCCAGGATTCCCTCTACAGCCCAGCCAGGCAGTTCAATTCATGTACACAGATGCCTCGGACCTGTGATGGGGGGCCACTATGAATGGCCTCAAGGTATAAGCTCAATGGAAGCCCTCCCTCCAGAAAAAAACACATGAATGTGAGAGAAATGACTGCTTTTCTCCTAGCTCTAAAGACCTTTCTCCTGCTCCTACAGCCTGGTCCCCTACAAGTCTTCATAGACAACACCATAGTGATGTGGTACACTAATAAGCGGGTGGGACCAGATGCTATTGACATTGCAGGCTGGCCATACAAGCATGATAGTTGGCCACTCAAAACAATGTAACATTGCATGTGGTCTACATCCCATCAGTGGACCACCATTAGGCAAATGCCCTCAGCAGATCATTATCTCAAAATCATGAGTGGATGTTGCACAGAGATGTTTTCTTAGACAATGTCTACCAGTGGGACGCTCCGCAGATAGATCTGTTTGCATCCCCTCAGAGCACACAACTACGGTTATTCTGCTCCAGGCTCCCCTCATACTAATGTAAAAAGTAGAGGCCTTTTCAATCTCATGGAAGGGGCTGTTTCTATATGTTTTTCCCCCTTCCCTCTTATTCAAAAGGTCCTGCTAAAAATTCAGTGGGACAAGCCAAAAATCTTGCTAGTGACCCCCTATTGGCCAATGCAACATTAGTTCCCCTTCTTCTATCTCTTGCCAAGGGCAGTCACCACAAGTTGCATCACAAGGTGGACCTTCTCACACAACAGTGGGGATCCCTCATCCACCCTCATCTGCTAACCCTCAGCCTTACCCTGTGGGTGATAAACTTCTGATCCCTTTAAGAGACCTTTACTCAGAAAACATGCTATCTGTCCTGCAGGAGGCCAGGAAACCTACTACCAGGAGATCCTATTTATCAAAATGGAAAAGGTTCTCCAGCTGGTGTCTTCAAAGGCAGCTAGACCCCTTTCAAGTGGATGTATCTCTAGTGCTGGCCTGTGTGTGTGAGCTCTTAAAATCAGAACTTTCATACTCTTCAGTGAAAGTCCATTTGTCAGTCATTTCAGCCTGCTTACCTATTGATCCACCCCTGTTATCGAGATTGAAGGTGAAACTTTTTCTTAAGGGGTTCTCCATATCAGACCACCAAGGAAACCAATTCCTCCTCCTTGGGACCTGAACTTTGTGCTAGAGAAACTTACCACTTTCCCCTTTGAACCTGCAGCTTCTGTCACTTTAAAGACATGCACCTAGAAGACTGTCTTGTTAGTAGCCCTCACTTCAACTAGAAGAGTCTCTCAGCCGCAAGCACTCATGACTACTCCTCTCTTCACCATTTTTCACATGGACAGGGTTTCTCTTCGTGTTAAGCCCTCCTTCATGCCCAAAGTGGTCAATGAACTGCCCCTTAACCAATCTATCCATTTGTTCACCTTTTTCCCTTCACCAAAGAATGACAGGGAGAGAGTGCTCCATTTCCTAGATGTTCACAGTCAACTGAGGTTTTATCTGGATAAGACTAATGTCCAACCAACTCTTTATATCCTTTAACCCCAGAGCCCTGGGGAAAGCTGTATCCAAACAGACAATATCCTCCTGGATCCACAAAACTATATCCTTCTGCTACTCTTTCCATGGTAAAGGGTTACCCCACATATTTAAAGCCCACTCCACTAGAGCAGTGGCCTCTTCAGGGGCATTTCTCAAAGGCCTGGATACAACTGCTATCCTAGAGGCAGCCACATGGTCTTCTGCACACACTTTCACTAAACACTATAAACTGGATAACCTCTCCAGAGCTAGGGCAGAATTTGCAAAAGCCATCCTCCATGGATTCCTGGAGACTGCTACCTCATCCTTCATTCTTTTCTCTGCATGAGCTGTGGTACTCTCCCACATGTGAGAATACTGCAACATGAGAATAGAAGGACATAGATTAGTTGTGTCAAATCTTACCATAACCATAGATGTCCTTCTCTTCCATGTTGCAGTATTCCTTCCCTCTCACCTCCCCCCAGAGGCTTTTTCCCTGTCTGGATGGCATCCTTTATCTATCCTTAGACTATTATCTATCCTTAGAGTATTGTCTGACTGGGCAGTCAGTTCTGAGTTTTGTGCATGTGGACATCACATTTATGGCCCATGGATTATGGCTCCTGTGTGTGACATCCCATACACCTTTTTAACAATCAGGCTTAAGGTTTGGTAGATGGGGAGGACATTTGGGTCTTCTGAGGTGGAAGATCACAAAAGTGAGAATACTGCAACATGGAAGAGAATGACATCTTTGGTTTTGGTAAGATTTTGCACAACTACTCTTTCTCCATTTCCTGTGGGCACTCCATAGAAAGTTCTATAGCATCTTCCTGTGGCACATTCTCTTCAATTTCTTCCTGTGTCATCCATTGCTCTGTCATATGGGAACTCAAAGGCCTATTACCCTCAACATTGACTGCGTCAGAGTTGCCCCAGTTTCCTGTTCCTTTCCTTTTTGTCCAGCTTCAAGTGAACCTTTATAATGGTTTCCTGTGGAAGGTCCAGAATATCTTCATATGGCAGCTGACCAGTTGCTTCCTGTTTCACTGGTTTCTCTTTAATTTAGATGTCCATTACTCTATCCTGTTGTGCTGCTTCCTGAGTTAAATTTTCTATACTGAATCCTTCACTTCGCAGGTACACCATAACCTCAGTTTCTATTTCTTTAACTTCTCCATTACTAATCTTCTTTTCGACTTTCCCCCTTTGTCTTCTTATTTTTGTTATTGTAAAGTTTTCCATGTCTGGATTCCTTTGCCTTTATTTCTTGTCAAATAACTTTGGTGCTGTTCTTTTTGTATTGATTAATTTTGCTTTCTGCTTTGCATAAATGTCACACCATATTAAATCTCTCTTTCTTTCCCATGTCCATATTTCTTCATATGTCTCCTGATCTTCCTGTTTCTCCTTACTATGAGAACTCATTCCATCATGCTGTGATGTAACTAGTGTTAGACCTTCTACAACAAATCCTTCACTTTGCACACATTCCATAACTTCAACTTCTATTTTTTTAACTTCTACTTTACTAATCTTCTTCTCTACATTTCCTCTTTGTGATGTTATTTACTCATTTTTCTAATTTCTTCAAATCTTTTGGGTTTCTAATACCATGATGGGAATGGACACCATTCCCAAGTCAAAGTATGATTAAAGTTCATGAAATTAGTACTGTTTCAATCTTTGATGTCAACCAAAAGTGCTCGTCCTGCAATGTGCCCAGTACTGACTCCTTCTGCAATTTGTACAGGGTTACATGGATTGGTAACATATCTAAATATGACTGTAAATTCTTTTGTTTAAGACCTGTTGCATTGCTCCTACTACTACTATTGAAATTGTCTGGGTATCTTTCTTCCACATTGCTCTTGTTTCTGCCTGCTGATCCTGGTATTTCATGACTTTGTGTTTCTCTGTACGCAAGAAACTATAGTCACTGGGTGTGGCAATTTCAGTGATCAATGCTACTTTTGTCTTCTTTTCTTAGACCATTATATCCGGTTTTCTAGCATCTATTTTTTGAACTGTTGGTAGTGGGTGATCCCATGTGATATAAACTTCATCATTTTCTATGATGCTTTGTGGCTCATGTTTCCAGTGTTTTTCAGCCACTTCAATACCATAATGTTTGCACAATGTCCAGTGCAACAGTCTCACCACATTATTATGCCTTTCAGTATACAGTCCTTCTGCCATTAGTGTGTTGCAACCAGCAACAAGGTGTGTGACTGTTTCCACTTCAGTTTTACAAAACCTACATTTGTCTGTTTCTCCCACATGTTCAATGGACTTTGCAAACCAGTGTGTACATAGCCCACTGTCTTGGGCTGCCAATATAAACCTTTCATTTCTTGGTCTGAATTTGCCTCTCCTTAACCATTCCAGCATTTGTTCTTGATCAACATGAGGCTGTTCCAGAAGTTTTCTATACTTGTAACTATAGTTATGTTTTTTCCATATGTCTTGCCTTCTCATCTGGTCCTTCACCTTATATTCTTTCTTTTGTTTTTTGGCACATTCAGTTGCTGCCTGGTTTTTATCTAATTCTGGTTTGATTTCCATTCCTGCCTGACATTGATATGCTTCTGCTAAATTAAGCAGAGAAATCATCTTAGATTTATTCTCCTCATGTTTCAAAACTTTCACTACATTTGGATCCTGTGAGGTCAGTAGATATGTGTGGAGTCTCCCGACTGCAGATCTACTACACATAATCAATTTCAAGGAGGCCCATCCCTCCTTCAGAAAGGGGAATATATAATTTTGGTATACACTGATTTTTATAAATCATTTGGTGAGCATGAAGCATCCTTCTTGTTTTAATATATAATCTATCCAACACTTTTAGCAGCCAGTCAGTCACTCCAAAACTGTACGTTAGGTCAGGAAGAGAAAATTGATTTATAGCTTGAATCTTGTTCCTATATGTCAGTGCTGTTTTCAGGATTAATTTAAGTCTTCTAAAGTATTCCTTACTGAGTTTTATTCACATTTGTTCATGTTTTATTACTGATCCTTCATCAACTCCCAAGTATTTATACACTCCCTCTTGCTTAAGCTCTTTTATATTGCATTCTTGTCCCAAACTGATGTTTTTTTGGTGCTAAAGTTTTCCTGCTTTAAAGGTTGCTTTTGCACATTTATCAAGACCAAATGACATTCTAATATCATCTGAAAAAGTTTTGACAACCTGCAGCTGTGCTTTCAGTTCCTCATCTGATAAGCTATACATTTTTAAATCATCGACAAAGAGAAGATGAGAAGTCGTTAGACTGTTGTTTTCTAGCCATGGCCTAAGGTGTTAAGTAAACAGCTTAATAGGTTAATGACAAGGCAGAATAGCAATGGTGACAGAGAGTCATCCTGGAATATCCCTTTGATTTCTTATCCCTGGGATAATAATCTGTACTTTATCATGGCTTAATTGCAAAGTGGTCTGCCATTGTTTCATGGTTACCTTAATGTAGTCAATCAGTGTAGGGTGTATCTTATACATTTTTAAGCACTCTTTTATCCATGAATGTGGGATATTATCAAATGCTTTTTTGTAGTCAATCCATACCATACTTAGAGTCTTCCCCTTTTTACAGTTCTCCACTATAACTTTATTTAACAAATGATCCTTTGTTCCATATGACTTTCTTTTATTGCCCTTTTGCAGTGGCGGCTGGTGACTTCAAATCAAAGGGGGGCTGCAGGAGACAGGTGAATGGGTGGGGTCAATGGGAAGGGGTGTGCCCAACTAGAAAGGGGAGGGGCTATGCTCAAAACCACAAAAACTAACTTTAATTAAATACGCTGCCCTGGATGCCAAACCGTCATTATGAGAGTCCAATCATGACAAAAATAAGTGTAGGAGAATAAAAATATTTCAATGCATTGGCTGCATGGCATCTTACTTAATATCTAGATGGAGACAAAAGGTTGTGAGGTAAGAAAAAATAAATTACTTTTTAAATACATTACTGGAATGCCAGTCAAAATCGAGTAGAAGAAAAACAAGCAGCACTCAACTCAAACCACTTGTCCTTGCACTGCAGTTCTAATTATAAATTATATTCAGCTTTATTAAAGTACCAAGTAACATGCTGAAAGTAGAAATCTCTGTGATGCCCCGACTTGTAAAAATGTTTCTTATCCAAAAAAGACATGCTGCCTGACAACTATCTACTTGTTTCATGGGGAAAACATGATCAAAGTAAAAAATGAAAAGCAAACAAGAAACAAGCTCAAGATACATTGCTTAAAGGATTACTTTACAGGTTATGGACCACACATGATTGGCATTCTGTTTAGTTTACGAGTAAAGCCTGTAGAGATGACTGGAAGTCTCCAACAAGTGTAATGAGCTTTTTAAAATAATGTAATCCTGTCCTTCAGTAACCAAGACTTATACATTATCTAGTTAAGTATTCTCTGCATGGCAATAACAGAAAGGCTTTCAATGCTGGCAATTCTTTAACAGTATGCATATTAAAGCTTACTTGCATCTTACAATCTCAGACAAGCTTATCTTATGGTCATTGAAGCATTGCTACTTAAACACAGAGCAACAGGCACTTTCTGAGTAATAAGCATAAATCAACGTACAAAAATATGACAGAAACCAGACCATTCTGCAAAATCAAGGACAGATGAAAAGCCACTGTAGTACTTGTGTCTACCCTGGATGGGGGGACACTCTGCACATGTTACACTGCATAACTACTCCTTGCCTTGCTTGGACACATCCAGAGTCACTACATGGGGGAGTGGAGTGCAACAAGTATGTCACAATTTGAAATGTCTCTGGCTGACTGTGATGGCCCTGACACATTTGTCCTACCTCTCAACCTCAGAGCAAGAAATCTGGACAAAGCCATACATAGAAGTGAGACAAAGGCCCCAAAATAAGGACACTTTTTAAATATTGCTCTTATAAACTTAGAAAGATAATAGAATAGGTCTTGCATTAGTATGAATTTTCTGAAGGGTATGAAATCTGAAACTTAAATGTCTGTCATTATTTTCTAACTTCAGTCTTTAATGATTTGTCACTAATTTGCCAAAAAAACACAATTTTATGAAAAATGGACCAAAAATGTGATGCAAAAATATAAAATAGCCACACAATACAGCTGGGAACCTGTCAAAGAAGGGACACTTTAATATTAGTACTGCTAACTTGAGCAGCTGACAAAATAAAAGAATCTACATGCATTTCAAGCAATCTATAACTTTGGTTATTACAGTTATTTCTTAATTGTAAACCCTCCATGTTTTCTTCCAACATTGCTATTTTGTGGAGGGATTATTAGGGGGAAGAGCAACATTTTGAGCTAAAATCAGGGACAGTTGGGAGGCTGGCTATGCCTAATTCTATAAAGCAATTTATTTGCATGTACCTCTCAACCTGTTAATGCATTAAATCTGGACAAGGCCAAATATATTGGGGGAACATATAAACAGTACTAAAATTGTTCTTTTATAAACTGAGACAGTTGATAGAATAAGAGGTCTTACTTTAGCATGCATTTTTCTGAATGTTATGAAGTCTGAAACTCAGTGTATCATTATTTAGTAGCTTAATTCCTAAATGATTTGCCAGAAAACTACAAATTTTATGAGGAACAAACCAAAAATAATAAGAAAAAAATCTATTCATTCTTTGAAAATCTGGACAGTTGGGAGGTATAGTTCAGCTGAGCCTCTGAGTTTGCCGCCCTTCCCCCTCACAAAATCATGGTTGAATGGAGCCTCTGCAGCCATTCCAATGATCCATTACTTGGCTATTTCACTTTACCATAAACACTAATGTGCATACTGCTTTACGTCTATGATGATTTGGACTTCATTTGAAAGTTTTTTTTGCATTTTGCAGCACAAACACTAAGACATCTGCTAAACAAAGCAATGCAGTCTCACAATGAAAACAGACTTAGCATTAAAACTTCTCTGCCCTTGAAACTCACATTCATTGAAACAGCATTGAAACCCACATTCAAAGAAAATACATTTTGCCAGTGGCAGATAAAGATTAATTTTGGGCTGTTTTCAAATCATAGGCCTCTTGCATATGAAACATACATGTGCTCTTTGATACACCTTCCTGATTGTACTAAATTATATTCCTTGTACAATACAGTACAGTTGTTAGAGGGCATTTTAAATTTGTTTTGAACATTTTTCCAGTAAGCAATGAAACAAAACGCATGCACCCATAATGACAAAACTGCCCAGTTCAGATCATTTCCATCATAAAAGTCTACTCAGACTTCTACAGTCTACCATTATCAGTAAATATGCACAATTCTACAGTCCACCATTATCAGTAAATTTGCACAATTCTACAGTCCACCATTATCAGTAAATATGCACAATCTCTGAAGTAAAAGTCATCTAAATAATTCCACATTAAAGAAATTTGTAACTAATGAAGATGTTGCTGATAGCAAACACCTTTATATTACATGGTTTCATCAAAAAATAGTGTCTGTTGCCCCTGAGGAATCAATTGCCTATGTTACATTAAAAAAAATGATAAGCTAGTAATATTGGAAGAGGAACTGGATGGTAAACTGATAACAGGCTCATAGTTAGTATCTTCACCAAGAAGGACATTCTCAGTAGGGCAGCATCCACCCCTTGTGGGAGTAGAACCCACAGCCTTCTGCATCAACAGCAAGTACACAACCTGTTGTGCTATTAACAATGCAAGCCAGCTCAGCATAAGCAGCACTAAACTTCTCATCCCCTGCAGCTCACAGCTCCTTGTAAAATCTACTCAATACTCAACTGCATCTCAACTTCGCAGCACAAGAAATCTGGAAAAAGCCAACATTTATTGAGGGGGGGTCAAAAGCCCAAAAACCAGGGACACATTAGACATTGCTTGTATAATCTTGGAAAGTTGCTAGAATAAAATGCTGTGTTACCACCATACATTTTACTGACAAGGCCCCTGTGCAAAACAGTCAGAGCAACATACCACTATGCCAAATCAGCTGCTTTGTCAAAGAGAAATGCTGTGTTACCACCATACATTTTACTGACAAGGTCCATGTGCAAAACAGTCAGAGCAATATACCACTACGCCAAATCAGCTGCTTTGTGAAAGGGAGGAAGACTGAAACTTAAATGGCTATCATTTAGTGAATTCAGTTCTCACCATAGCTGTCAACCTCTTAGTACAAAACACCTGGACAAACCCAGTAATGAGGGAATACAGCCCTCAAACATATTCAGTGAATTCAGTTCTTGCCATAGCTGTCAACCTTAGCACAAAAACCTAGACAAAGCCAATAATGGGGGAATACAGTCCCAAAAATAGGGACAAATTTAAAATATTCATCTTATAAACTTAGAAAATTGCTAGAATAAAAGGTTGTGTTGCTATGTATTTTCTGAATAATATGAAGTCTGAAATTCAAATGCCTGTCAATTTTGCTTCTGATGGAACAAAAACAATTTTCAGCAGAGGGCCAGGGAGAAATACTGCAGACACATGTCTTTGTAAAATGGCAGTACACCAGAACAAATCCACACAAACACAGGGAAGAGATGCAGACTCCACACAGAAGGCACCCCAGCCAAGAATCAAACCAGAAAACCTATAGCTGTGAGGCAACAATGCTACCACTGCACAATCAAATATGCAAGGAATTCAGCATTCAGAAACCTGAAGTCTGAAATTCAAATGCCTGTCACTTTTATTTAACATTTGTTAACCAGGACAGTCTGACTTGGAACAAAAAAACAATTTTCAGCAGAGGCCCAGGAATAAATAATGCAGACATGTCTTTGTAACATGGGAGGACACAAAAGCAAACACACACAAACACAGGGAGAAGATGCAGACCCCACACAGAAGGCATCTCATTCAAGAATCAAGCCTAAGAACCTACAGCTGGGAGGCAACAATACTACCACTTCACCATCAAACATCAAGCATTTAAATATTTAGAAACCAGAGATATTATGAGGAACAGAACAGATCAAATATGAGGCAAAAATCTGCAAATTATTTACAAATGGTGGTGGGTAGGGAATTCAGGCCCTTAACACCTGCATACAAGGTACAGGGTTCAAGCTTGAGGTATTCCCTACCACACCACCATGAGTCTGCTCTAGCCGCCAGTATATAGTAACTGGGGCATTTCACACACAGACACACACACACACACACACACACACACACACACACACACACACACACACACACACACACACACACACACACACACACTGTTGCTGAACAGCCTCAGCCCACTGACGAGCTAAATAACTGCTTGGTTGCTGCTGATATCTGAACAGCCCCTTTACCTGTATTCCTTGTGTGATTGGTCCACCCCAAAGTATTCCTTGCAGTCCAAATCCGCAATTGGTCCTGCCTGCGACTGCTGCAGTCTGGAGTGCCTCCATTTTGTGATGTCATCGCCGCACAGACTTCTGGGCATCTTAGGGCTGAGATGCCTTTCCTCCTATCTAGACTGCTGAGAAAGCAGTCTGAGAGCTTGTGCACATGCGTACATGTCTGGGAATTGATTTTGTGTTTTTCATTTGTTTTTTAGGTGGGAGGGCTGCAGTCCTGCAGTCCTATGGCACAAGCCGCCCCTGCCCTTTTGTTCTACTGCCATAATTGAGTTTTATTCTAAATGACTATAAACTCTGTCGGCGTCAAACCCCGTATATAGTTTATATGTCGTCGGAAGGCAAGTTATTAGTTTATAATTTTTAGGGCAGCTTGCAGGTTCACTCTTAAGTAAGAGCTTTGTTTTGTCTGTTGTTAGCCAGTGTGGTGTCTGTTCGGGGTGTGCATATAAATAGTTCTTACCCATGATTAAATCCTCATGCAAAGATGTTAATACTTTTAACCAAAAGTTAGGTACTGCATCTGGGCCTGGGGTTTTTCACTTAGATTCTTTTCTTAACTTTGTTTCAATCTCTCTGGCTGTTACTTCATCCCATTTCATATCCTCTACCTTTAAACTTCTTATTCTTTCCTTTTACGTCTTTCCATTTAACATCTTTGTTATGCTCCACAGGATCTTCATATCAATTCTTTTTACCTTATTTCCCAATTCAATATAAAACTTTTTTAGGGTCATCAATAAATTGCTTATTTTCTGCTTTTCCCTTATATTTATTTGTGTATCTTCTAAGTTTTTTTCACCTCTGCTGAAATTTTTAGTTTGTTATTTGCAATAGTGCATGATAGATCCTGGTCTGTTCTGATAGTGTGCATTGGTTTTATCACATGTATCTTTCTTAGTATTTTTGTCGCTCTATTCCCTCTTCTGTAATATTCTAACAGTGACACTTCTTGTCTTAAATGCTTTATAGTTTTCTCTATTCGATACTTCCATGATGGTATTCGATTTCCCCCCTTCTTTTCCCTCACTACCCTGTGTTCTTGTGATAGAACTTTATCAGTTATTAATTTAGCAGCACAGTAATATATCCTGTTTACTTCTGTTGTATCGTATGGATCTCTATAGACTAATAACTGTATTCATTTGCTTTATCAGATTTCTGACTTTTTGGGTTTTATTAACCTTCTACAGTCTATTTCTCTCATTGATCTTAATATATGCATCCATGTCCATTAAATCAAGCAATTCTTCTCTTAGCTCATTTTCTTCCAAACTGAGGGCACATCCTTTGTTTTCCATTTCCTGCGGGCATTATATAAAAAGTTCTATAGCAACTTCCTGTGGCACATTCTCTTCAATTTCATCCTGTGTCATCTGTTGCTCTGTCATATGGGAACTCACTGGCCTATTACTCCTCAACATTGACTTCATCAGTTTCTACAATTTCCTGTTCCTTTCCTTGCTGTCTAGCTTTAAGTTAACGTTTATACTAGTTTCCTGTGTAAGGCTCCAAAATATCTTGATATGGCACCTGACCAATTTCTTCCTGTTCCACTGGTTTCCCCTCAATTTGGATATCCATTGCTCTATCCTGTTGTGGTGCTTTCTGCATTCAATTTTCTACACTGAATCCTTCTCTTTGCAGCTGCTGCATAACCTCAATTTCTATTTCTTTGACTTCTCCATTACTAATCTCTTTTTATACTTTTCCTCTTAGTCTTCTTATTTTTTTGTATTGTAAAGTTTTCCATAACTGGATTCCTTTGCCTGTATTTCTCTTCAAATATCTTTGGTGCTGCTCTTTTTGTATTGGTTAGTTTTGCTTTTTCCTTTGCATAAATATTACACCATATTAAATCTATTTTCCTTTACTATTTCCATATTTCTTCTTCACGTCCCCTGATCTTCTTGCTTTTCCTTATTCTGGGGACTCACTCCATCATACTTTGATGTAATCTGTGTTAGACCTTCTACATTAAATCCTTTACTTCATAGGCACTTTATAACTTCAAGTCTATTATTTACTCACTTTAAGAGATAGCTGATGAACAGCTAGCTTCAGAGGTAACCTGTCATCTGCTGGCATTGTGGTGGAGTAGATTGCTATTGTCAGTTACCTATGTTATCATTAATCTGTATAAATCAACATATACATGCTGTCAGTCCTTTCTATGGTAAATTGTCTGCATTATAATTTATCTGTGATATGAAAGAGGGGGGGCAGAATTCAATAATATATATACAAGGGTGGATAAGGAAATTTTCCCCATGTTCAGTAATAGCTTATGGATAAAAAAAAACAAGTTTCGGTGAACTGTAGATACGGATCGAATGAAAATGTATCAGTAGGGGTTGGGAGGGTGGCCTAATGGTTCAGGTGTTTGCCTTACAAACACAAGGTGCAGGGTTTGTGTCTCACAAGGGATAACTGGCTAGGCTTAAAATGGCTCGCAAGGGTAATTAGCCTAGTACTAATCTATGAACCTAGTATTATTTCTGACTAACTTGCAATATCCGTGGTCTTTTAATGGAAACCAATAACTTTTGAGGATTTCCATAAGTTGTATGTTCACTGACTAGTTTAGAGATACTTTCTGATGCTTAGTAATATAGTAGTAATTGTTCGTGCATGCGGTCTGATAGAAACATGAGGGTGGTTGACTGTTTATTGTATAGATATGTTGCCATGAGTGCATAACAGTTCATTTTAATATGCTGACTTTTTTCTGCACTGTTTCTGTATAACTTCCATTATGTGTGTTGCATACCATTTTATGAGAGTAACATTAGATTTGAAGTATATCACTGGCTGTGGTTGTATATGACAGGCATTTGACATTCTTGGTGTATACATGATCATTCTGTTTGGATGTGCATGTAACTGTGGAACACCATTACTATGGTGCATTGGTTGTGTGGTTGTCCCTTACTTGTTATTATATCCAGTGCCATGGGTTCAAAGCCCATATGTGACCTATGCAACTTTGTAATGGCTTGTACATGTGATAATCTTGTTACTTCTTATACATTACATATTCAGACATTTTTTCATATTTATTCTGATTATCTGTTCATAACAGTAATACAAATTAAACTGATTGTTTAGCACAGCTTTACAATGTAAATGACAGGTGAGATAGTCAATTGATATATGCTTGTAACATCATCATATCAATATGCAAGCCTCCATGTAAAGCATAACATTTGCTTATCACAATGTCTTCCAGATGTCATTCAGAAGTAGGGAAGACAATTTCTTGCACAGAGACAATGAAATTATAATCAAGGTTCCTCCCGAGCATGATTGCAGTCTTCTTGGATGACAGGCAATACTGTCTGGAGGAATGAAGTGTGAACAGACCTTTAAAACATGATCAATGCTTTGGGCAGTCACAATAGATCCAGTGAGGCATGTCAGTGATGTTACTGTGGCACAATCCTCAGTGCATCCTACACTGCTGCTTTAAGAGGGCGAGGAATGCCACTGGAGGTGGGTCACCCTTGTTTCTCCAGATAAGTGTTACTGGCCTCAAATCATACCACGAGGACATATGTTGCCCTCATGCTTAATGTTGACAGCTGTGGATTCTGATTAGATCCTAGCTGTGGTCCTGTCCTTACTGACTAGTAGTCCCTTGGGTATTTAACCATGTTGGAAACAGCCCTCCGAAAACTTTTCCTTCATATTCCAGCATCATGGACACTACCAGAGTGTGCCACCATGATATTAGTAATGAGAACGCAGGATCTGCTGAACACACCACCTGACACCCCTTGTTTTTTAATTTATTTATTATTTATTTATTTATGTAACATTTGTTTACCAGGATAGTCTGATTGGACAACAGGTGTTCATTTTCAGCAGAATCCTGGGGAGAAAAGCTTCAAAAAGTTACAGAGTAAATTGGGAAAAAGTTAACAAAGTTTTACAGTAGTTTAAAAAAACATCTTCAAGAAAGGTTAATAGTTAAGCAAAAGCAAGGTTGTAGTAGAAGTATATGATCACAGTAAATTTTTATAGTGAACATAAGTACAACATATAAACAACTGACTTCATAGTAATAACAAGTTTAATAGATATTTACACTATATACAAATGTGTCTAGGTAGAGTATAAATTCAGTGGAATAGTGTTCATTGTGGGCAGCAATGAATAATAGCCTTGGATGGGGTGGGGTCAGGGAGGGTCATTACAGTTACATATAAGGTTTTCGTAAAGGTGTGATTTAAGGAGCTTTTTGAATGTGGTAGTGTGGGTTAGTTGCCTTAGGTCTGGGGGTAGGGTGTTCCATGTTTCTGCAACTTCATAAGGGAATAGAGATTCCCCTGAGCTGTTTTTACATGGAATTACTTCAATTAGGGCTTTGTTACTGGACTGTAGTTCTCTGTTGGTGCTATAGGAGTTTAGGAGGCCTATTTGGGCAGGGATTTTATCAGGGAGGTATAGTATTTGATGGGGTAAGTTAAGCTGGTGGTAGTGAAGCAAGTTTGGAAATTCTAGCCAGTGCAGTTTATGTAGGGATTGGCAGTGATAAGAGCGTGATTTAGCTTTAGTTGCAAAGCTAGCTAATTTATTGTAACATATCGAAAGTTTGTTCAGGTCGGTTTTATTTCAATTTGTTAGCACTGGTGATGCATAGAGTAGTGCTGATAAGAGATGAGTTCTGGCTATGGCAGTTCGGCATTCAGACGTTAAGTATTTGTTGCTCCAGTAGAGGCATCCTAGCTTTTTGTGGACTTCGGAGATGGTTAGGGATATGTGTTTATTGTATTTAAGTTGATGGTCAATTGTAAAACCTATCAGTTTGGCTTCCGAAACATGTGTTATGAGGGCAGAGAGAATGGAGAAGATGGGGCTGTCAGTCTTTATTGGGTGGAATAGTATTAGTTATGTTTTTTAGGGTTCAGTATCAGCTGAGAATTGTTTAACCAGTTTTCTATTTCTGAAAAGGATTCTTGGGCTTGGATTTGGATTGATCTTGGAGTGATTGGATTAATCTCCTTCCATGGGTCATGGGAACACAGCTAATGGAGTATGGCTGTATTGGTCTGAATTTGTCCAGAAAGAGACTTAAAAATAAAAAGTCACAGACATTCAGAATTGCCATATAGCTAAAACACCTGATGTACTTAAAGGTCATTTGCATATAGCCCATGTTATAGACTCATAGACTCATATAGCCCATGTTGCCTCTAATACAAGACGTTTAAGGACTCACACAGTGGAAAGTCTAGCCTCGCTAGATTTTTCTTTTGGATTTTACTGATTGTTTTTTCTGTGTGACCTTTTTACTAATTGAAATTATTCATTCTGTCATCACTGAAGTCTTTGTGTGGACATTCTGAGGGGAAATGTTTTATTTGGTGTCAGTGAAATGCTTGTGCAGACAATTTACTGAAGGGATTGTTTTGGAGAGATGTTTCTTTTGGTGTCAGTGAAGTGCATGGACACACAGAGGCAAACTACTGAAGGGATCATTGGGGAAATGTTCCATTTAGTGTCAGTGAAGTTTTTGTGCTGACATGGACAAACTACTATGGGGAACATTGGGAGAAATGTTTCATTTGCTGTTCATGAAGTGCTTGGGCCTACATGGACAAATTACTGAATGTGTATTTGGGAATACTGGTTCATTTGATCTTAGTAAAAGTGCTTGTCTCGGGATCATTGGGGGAAGTGTTCCATTTGATGACAGTTGACTGCATATGGAGACATGGACAAATGACTCAAGCGATCATTGGGGAAATGTTTCATTTGGCATCAATGAAGTGCTAAAGCCTGATTTAGATCACTTATTGAGTATGCTATACCTGTGTCATGGGATTATGAATGAAAACACTATTTTACTTAGCTTATTCTGGAGGACCAGAATGTTCATATTATCTACATGCTAATTTATATCCAAATTAGCACAGCATGAAGTAATCGACATTCCCGCCTTGCATTACATATGTCCCTAGCTCAGTTTTAAATGGAGACACTTTATCTGAATCTGTACAAGCTGCCTGAGAATTTTGATACTGCATTTCCTCCCATATCCAGTGACATAATGTGCGGTGAAATTACACTTAATTTGCTCTTACTGTATTGTGTGTACATGTGCCTGGAAGTTCACTGGATCCCTGGTCAGGGTAAGCTCCAACTCTACTATGCCTCTCCAATGAGACTAAGTGGGTAATTGAGGAAATAATGAATGCTTTTTGGCAGTGTGGCTTGTCTGACTACCTCTCAGGACATGAAACATCACTGTTGGCTTACAGTATACTTTTGTTTTTTCACATGCAACATGATTTTGAGAGCTTTAGGAAAACTTTCCCAAGTGAAAATAGCTTTAGATAAACTGTAGGGCATGTTCGGTGAAGGTATGGGTGGACATTTTTATCCTAGTCTCACACTGGATTCATTATCCAGGCATCTTCTCCAATTTATATGTAAGTACTATATAAGCAGTTAGGATATGAGGAGATGAGATAATAATGGTGATGTATAACCAAGCTACAGAAAAGCCCGCAGGAATAGATTATATTCCTATGGAAGTTTGGAAGTTAGAAGATAAAGATCTGGAAGGTTTTGTTTAACAGTATTTTAGGAGGAGGAAAAGCACCAACATCCTGGAAGAAAGCAGTGGTGGCTGTAATACCTAAAGAGGGAAAATATCTGTCAGCTCCAGCTTCACACGGGCCTATTTCAATACTAAACCATGATTATAAAGTGTTTATGTTAATAATGGCTGAACAAATGGCAAAAGTGATGCTGAAAATTAATAGATATGGATCAATGTGGTTTTGTGGAGGGAGGAAAACTTTTGACAATATTAGCAGAGCACTAATGATCCAGAGGGAAGCAGAATGTAAGAAAATACCACTGCTGTTGATCATGATGCAGAGAAAATATTTGATAGAGAAGGCTGGGACTTTAGGAGGAGACATTCACTGATACAATTATAAGGCTGATTAGAAGGCTATATGAGGGATCAGAGGTGAAAACTATAATGGATGGGGGTCCTTTCTGATAATCACTGCTTGAGCAGGGGAACCAGGCCGGAGTGTCCTCGCTCCCTTTTGCTATTTGCATTATATTTAGAACCATTGGCAAAGAAAGTAAGGGACTCAAAAAAATTAAAGGATATAATTAGTAAGGTAGTCAAGAAACAGTGAATTTTGATCAGAACAAAATGAAAGGCAGTGATGCATGACAGAATGGTGATAAAGCTACAGAGAGTAGCATCAGAAATGAGCTGCAGAGCATGCAATGAAAGGTATGAAAGCATCACTCATGGGAATCTCACTGTTTGAAACTGTTGAAAAGCAAGTAGAGGAGTCAGTCAACAGCAGGTACTGAAGAAAACATTATGTTTAGCTTTCATTGTTTTACTGTGGTGATATGAAAAGGAGGTACATGATACAGCTCAAATAAAGTGGCAGTTCTGTCATTTTGCTGTATAATCTCTGTCAGACATAAATTTAGATCACCGATTATAGGACTAATAACTAAACTAATGAGACAACAGGCTGCAACTATATTTGGAAATGCAGAACTCAGCACAAAAAAAATCATAGGTCAAGCGAAAGTCACAGTAAAAAATATAATACTTCTTTGGAGAACGGTACTAGCATGCACATTATAAAATGCTTTAAT
This sequence comes from Protopterus annectens, assembly GCF_019279795.1. NCBI lineage: Eukaryota > Metazoa > Chordata > Ceratodontiformes > Protopteridae > Protopterus > Protopterus annectens. The sequence continues at coordinate 752,279,388 of NC_056739.1, read as the reverse complement.
TCTCATTTTGAATGAGAAAAACTGCACAGATTGTTAAAATACATAGAGCAAAAGAAAATGACAATGAACAAATGCAGTAATTTAGCAAGATGCCTGTACTACAAAATGCATTCGATGTGGATTGCAAATTAGACACCAAATAACATGAAATGCAAAAAATAGAGAACTCCATGTACTACTGTTTGTGAGTTGAATCACACATGCTTACGACAGAAGTAGTGGCAGGTAGTAAAATCCATAATGTACTATTGTTTGGCAAAGACAAAAGTCACTGGCTAAGCTAATTAACATCTCAAAAAAGACTGAATAACTCTGTTTACTAATCCTTTCCACAGGTCATTAAAAACATTTAGAAGATACCTTTCTTTGAAATTAACAAGCCACAAACTAAAATAATGAATGTCTCAACCTAACTGGTAATCCGAATAAGACCGAAAGGTCGAGTGGAGATTTGACAGCTTTAATTTTAAAGCTATCTCAGCGTGTCAATAGCCTGTATGAGAGGTTTAATGGAGTGAACAATAAAGAAAATGGGTGTTTGGTCAGAGGGACACCCGTTGATGTTTCGAACTATAATCTAACGCCAGCATGTCTAGGTAATATAAACCATTTAAATACGGACTTTGGGTCTAAGAACAGCTCGGAAGAACATTTACTTAATACCGGGTTGCATAATAGAAACAGAGGAATTTCATCATTTTGGCCGGTGGGCCATGGACTAAGAAGCAAAGATAATAAGAACGATGAGATCTCTACCCTTAATGAATGGCTCGGTTCATCTTTTGCATTCCATAAGGAAGCAAGTAAATGTACTGTGACACTAGACTCTAAACTTAACAATTATGTTTAAAGTTATTAAAGTGTAAAAAACTGCAACTAGAAAACGCTTACCTTAAAGAGTGTATTAAACATAATATCATACCTAAGGGATTACGATTTTGGCGTTTCCCTTCAGGTTTGGTATATAATTCTCCATTTCATATGGATCTGTTGCAATTGTTCGATAAAAGTGGAAAAGAATTACTTAATTTAATTATAAAATATAATCAAATAGACAATGATCAACTTGTGGCTGAATTAGATAAACTGGATAAAGACATTAGATCTGATATTTCTTTTGATAACATACAATATGAAATGCTTCGGATATATAATTTTATAAAACAACACATTGGAAGGCTCAAAATAGGTAAAATGTCTAAATTGGAGAGATACCTTAACCAATATTCTAATGGCTTAGCATATCCCAAACCGCCAGGGGTTCAAAGAAGGAATAAACAATATGTACATATGGCAGATGAACCCAGAGACTTCAATCAACATAGGAATTTTGTGGAAGAAATTGATTTAACGTATGACGAGGAATTTCCAGAGTTAAGAAGATCGGAAAGACTTAAAAATAAAAATCCACATTTTAATCATTCATCAGCAGGGTTTCAAGGAGCCAAACCAAAGGACAAATATTGGAGAACTTGAGTTTTTCATGTTCGATGAACTCAAAAGAAATATGTGTTGGGCATGCTTCATTAATAGACATTAATAATACAAAGATGGATGATAATGTATTATGCATGAATTTAGATAGGTTCAATGTATGTAGAAATGAATTTGATTTTCAAAGTAGTTACGAGGAAGTAGGAAATAATGAAGATTACCAACATATTATAACTAATGAAGGAGGTGATTTTAAAGTGTTTAATTTGTCAGAGTTAGAAATAACTCAAGATATAGCTAATTTGTTAGCTAAAGGATATACATTTGTTCCATCGAAGCCCTTCGATTTTACTATAGTTATGATTGATTTAAAATTACTTTTACGGAAAATTAATTTTTCCTTGATATATCATGATAAAATTTATAATGAATCTAGTAAATTTAATATTAGTAGTATATTTAATCCACCTTTGCATCCGAAACTTCTATTGTATGAGAAAATGTGTGAATATCAATTGAAATGCTTAGATAATTATAGGAAAGTAACTACCAGTGAATCTAATTTATCTCCTGAAGAACAAAATATTTTAACAGATTTAAAAAAACAAGAAGTTAGAGTCATGAAGCCAGATAAAGGAGGAGGAGCTGTTATAATGAGTAATGAAATTTATAAATATAAGTTAAATTCAATCTTGGAAACTAATACACATGAACAGATATCTATCAATGAATTAAATACAGCTTATAGAAAAATAAATTCTCAATTATATGATTTATTTTTAGAGAAACGGATAGATATTAATTTGCTTAACTATCTTAATATTATTTCTCCCAGAGTTCCTATATTTTTTGGAAATCCAAAAATTCATAAGGATATGAGCGATCCACCGATGAGACCATTAGTAGACGGTCGGAATTCTATTACATCAGCTTGTGCTAAATATGTTGATTATGAATTAAACAAGATTATTAAGAATGAAGAACATATATTCAAAGATTCATGGACATTTTTACAGCACATTAATCAAGTTCTATTTGATGAGAAAGATATTTTGGTCACTATAGATGTATGTGATCTTTATACTGTTATTCCTCAATCAGTAGGACTAGAATGGATCAATGAGTTGTTATTTCAATGAGGTTTAAACCAAGAATTAATTAATTTGATAATAGAACTCCTTGAAATTGTCTTAAACAATAATTTTTTGACCTTTGATAAAAAATATTATTTGCAGAAAAAAGGTATAGCAATGGGCTCTCCCTGTGGAGGCACATACGCAAATCTTGTAATGGCTTTCTGGGAGAAAAAATATATTTTTAATAGTCAATATTTTAAATATATTAAATCTTATCGGTTCCAAGATGACGTTTGTTTGATGTGGAATGGTACTTTGGAATTTTTAGATGAATTTTTAATCTACATAAATCAAACTACAGATTTTTTAAAATTTACTTGGAATATTGATGTGAAAAGTATTGATTATTTAGATGTACACTTAATGAAGGATTTATAAAATGCAACATATATTGCAAATATTCATAGGAAAAAATCATATTCGAATAGTTTTCTTCATTATAATAGTTCTCATCCAGAACATCAGAAAAAATCTGTAGTGAAAGGACAATTGGTCAGAGCTGCTCGTATGATAACTAAGTTTGATGAATTTCTAATAGAATGTGAATTTTTAAAAACTATGTTTATTAATAAATGTTACCCAGAAATATTAGTTGATTCACTAATATTAGAAGTAATAAATAAGAGAAAAAGTGGGCATTTTAAACCTATTTTGAGTAAACAACTTATATTAGAGACAATTGATCAAAATAATATATTGAGTATAAACGAAGATCATAGAACTAATAGCCTAATAATTAACACCAAAAAAGATTTTACTAAAGCTCTAATAATTACTTATTCTCAAGAACATTATTTATTAAGAGAAATATTTTATGATAGTTGGACAGTTCTTATGGATGATCCACAGTGTAAAAAATATTTACCTGATCTACCTAAAATAGTGTATAGAAAAGGAAGATGTTTTAAAGATATATTAAGAAGTGGATCTAACATAACAACTAGTAATATTTTAAATATGAAGATGAATAAATGTGGAACTTGTAATTGGTGTTATAAAATTACAGAAGGCACTAGTTTCTTTTTGAGAAACAAAAAATATTTTTTAAAAAGTAAATATAATTGTAAATCTAAAGCATTAGTCTATCTAGCAACTTGTAATTCTTGTCCTATATTTTATATAGGAAAAACAGAGAGAATGTTATTGCAAAGGATTTGTGAACATGAATATTCTATAAAGAAAAATAAATTAAATAATGCTCTTGCGAAACACATTAATGAGCATATAAATCATCAATTTTATTTTATGGCTATTGATCATGTTGAAATAGATGATAAATGCCCATGGGGACTCTTTTTAGAGAAGAAAGAATTACAATGGCAAATTAAATTGCAAGCTGATTCATGGCCAGGAATTAATGAACGTAGCTCAATAACGCCAATTTTAAAACTAAAAGCATTAGATAGGAGGAAAATTAAAGATTAAAAATTCTTTTATATATTTTTATATCTATGATATTATGAAATTTATAATATTAGTAAGGTATGTATTTATAAATATTTATATTTATAATTTATATGCTTAATAACTATTTATTAGGATTTTAAATTAAATATTAATATTATTTCGATTTTATATATGTATTGTATAATATGTGAATCATTTATTAAGTATCTATTCCACATAACAAACATAATTTGATTGAATTTTTCTTTTCTTTACTTTTTATTCTATTTCCACATTTTTACTAACTAGGCATGCACAATTTTTAGAATGGCTATTTGGCGGGCTTTTTCAAATGTATAGGAAGTTATAAAAGGAAGTGATGTAATATGGAGGTTGTCTGATGAAGTTTAATACTAATTAAACGAAAGCGCTTACAGTTCATTATCGTATTTTATATATCAATTGTTATTTTAATAAATTATTCGTGGATTTGCAGTTGGTGGCTTTTCACTTGTTTTCGTTTTAGTTTGGTTCATTTGAATATGTCGTCAACCTAAATGGTGTTGTGGGTAGATCAGGAGAAAAAGAAGGACTGTGATTAAAGGAGTACTGCACCCACAGACTCAAAAAACATGTTTAAAACATCATGGCATGATGTTTTCTACACTTTAACAGCACTCTGGGATTATTTACAGGATTTTAAATATTTTTATATGTAATTCCAGACTCTGTCCACCTGGAGGCTGGCATATTGACGTGGTTTGGATAAATCAGGTTGCCATTTAGTATCCCAGAAATCATTGTTTGGCTCAAAAATGCTACATCATGCAGGCCTCCGTTTGCCTAAAGTTCCTGTCATTTCACAGATGCTGCATGCATACAAGTACTGAGTAAAATAGAACAGAGTAAGTAACATTCCCTGCTGCTGAATGACTACTTAAAACAGAAACAGTGCAAATGCCACATAACACACTCAAAGTGCTGTTTACTGCTGCCTTTTTTTCTAATTTAGTTTAAATGGCACTAATTTGTGAGACAATGAATTCCAGTCCATTTACTTCTCCCTTCCCCCATAACACTTAGCTTCCCTAGCTGTCGAAGTCCTGAGTGTAATTTGACCTGGTAATTCCATTGATTGGCAGATCTCAGCAGGGTGCTTGACTCATGTAATTTAATCTTTGCTCTAGCATTTCCTTTGTTAGAGGAGACATTTTTTTGCTGTACTATAGCCATGGCCTTACTTGACTGCAATCACATCCAGCAAGGTCTTGCACCAAGGAGCTAAAGAATAAAACATTTATACTATTAACCAGTTTATATCCTTATTAATTTAAGTGTTAAGGTATCACTTCATGTTTCCACCTTGTTAAAAATTGAGATTTACATGTGCAAAGTGTGTTGGTTTGCCTTCATATGTTTTTACTCCACTGGTTGGTTTGCAAAAAAAAAAAACTTTTGCAGTGTCCCTGGATTTGTCTTTGTACATACAAACCACATTGCTATATTTTCCCCTTCCTTTTTCTTGTGTCCAGAAGTCACTTATAACAAAGTAATTTTTTTATTGATTTTTTTTAAATAAAGGACATCAAGGTTAATTTACCTTGTATCAGATAATGGATGCCACTGCAAAAAAATCACTGTTGGAATATTTGTGCATGGACAAAATCCCTTACTAAATCTATTTGCCAGCCTCCAGTTCAATTGGTGCTATGGCTTTAATATACTGGTGTGTTTGCTCATGCCTTCCAAATATCTCCACCATTACATACCAGTTTTGCAGTGTAGTAACCACCCAACATGCCCATACACCTTTAGCCATCAATATGCAACTACTCCTGTTCATGTGAGTATGTGAATTCATTTTCAGACTTAAGGTGTGGAAGCTGCACTGAATAATTCTAGGTGCTTGTTCAGGTTTCGCATGGTGCTTGCTTAGAGCTACTCTCATGTCAAGCCACTATGAATATGTTGCACTGCCACCTCTGATACCAGGGTAATGTTTTAATCTTTCTATTCCCGCACTGCACACTAGCAGTATCTGGTGCAAATACAACAGAGAAGTATGGAAGCGATACACCACCTAAGCATCATTTGCCATGCAGAATGTACAAGTATGCATAAAACATTTCTGTGTTTCCAAACATCAGTGTTACTACACTACTACTGAATAAAATGAACATATTGAAATGTAACATGACCTGTTACCTGATGTAATTAAGATTTTTTCCTGTATAAACAAATTTCCATGATTCTCTGGCTGTTTGGTTTGATTCACTTTACTGGCTACCTGTAGAGGTTTGCTCTTTCTTAGCAAGTTGCAGTAAATATTTTCTTATCCGGTTGTTTACCTGGTTAGTTTGACTGGGCACACTATGAACGTTTCCAGCGGCATCCCGAGGTAAAAGCTCAAAATGGTGCCATGTCAATGGCCTGACCTTGTACTGTAGTCCCTTAACTGCTGCCTTGCATATCTTGCATAAGGCAGATCTGAATTATCCATTGCAATGTCCATTTCAGAGTTTCATCTACAGATTGTGTGCCTACTGCCTTTGATGAATGCATTGCCTAGGTTACAGTAAAAAAATAACATTGCAATAGGGAATGGATGGCAAACCAAAGAAACTAAGACAGTCATGACTACAGCACCCAACATTAGAGTACAACTTACGATTTCCTATCCATCTACAGGTTGCGGTAGTAGAACCCACAGCCATATGCATAAAAAGCAAATATACTCACTGATGTGCTTCTGCCACTGCTTTCAAGTGCTGTAGCACAATCACTGATGACCATATGCTAAACAAAACAATTACACATTGAAAACAGATTTCACATCAAGACAGTGACAAAAATAATAGCAATGTAAATACAATCAGAAGGAATTCAGAAGAAACTGCACAACCTACAAGCTCTGTAGAGAATACAGAAACATTGAATTTGTGACATTACACAGACATGGTTTAAAGCCACAGAATGTACTCTGTCAGTGCAAGGCTAAATTGCCTTGCACACATGTAGACCATGAGGCACAAGAGAATGGGACACAATGTGGAAATGTGTCTCAGTCTTGATTAGCAGCTAGTATTCTTCAATATTTTTCAAACCGGATGACACTCAGGCATTTACCCACATGCAAATAACTGGAGAGTGTCCCTTACCATATCTGAGCATGCTACAGGTCATCATCTGTGGCAGAAGAAATCACAGCTCAATATAGGAATGAATGCTGATTATCATCTGCTGTTAAAATCAAATAAAAACACTAACACCCTATGCAAAAACTCAGAATAAGTTTTGCAAGGATCTGCCAATACACACATGATAATATGCTGATTATTAGTCAGAGAAAATCAAATGTAATGTTCTTTGGTACCCCATAATAGCTTGCTAAAACTCTGCACCTGACAATAACTGACACATCAGGCAATAAGCTGCCTGTAGTAACAGAGCAAAAAATATTCAGGATCACATTGGACCCTTCTCTCTTATTAACAAACCATACAGATAATATTAGCGGAACCTTAAATAACTAAATTTATGCTACAAGCTCTCATACCTTCTCACCTCCAGCATGTGCACAACCAACGCTATAAACATACTTGTCCCAAAAACTGAGCATGGGCTCCCTTTAATAGCTCTTCACTCTACCGCAAATACAAATACCACTTGTACTGTTACTTTTACAAAGATCTGTAGATTTGAATTACTTGCAGAACCAAATATGCATCTTTGCTATTTCCTACAATGTTTCAAGTAGCTACCCATCAATGAAGGAACAACCTTTCTACTTGCTTCAAAGATATAGAAATTATTAAAATGGGACTTTGTCTACCTCTAAAATCAAAACTACATATTAACCAAACTCTTATCTGAGAGACAGTCAGGAAGATGGCTTAATACTTATCAGACCATGTTTCAAGACAACCACAGGAAAACATGCATTCTCAAAGCTGGATTCAGCAGGCTGGTATAATCTCCCAGGAGTAGCTAGGGAGCAAAGCAATCTGGAAGCATTCAAAACTAAATTAATAGAACTGCTGTGGGATACCGGATGCCTGTGCTATTGTGACAATGGCTAGTCAGTTCTTGATGTTGGAGTGAATGGCTAGCCATTGCATACCATGCCTATGCCAAAACACACCTGCACTATGACTGTAGCATTGATATATGTATGGTAAATAAAGCCATCCTGAGGGAAAGCACTTTGGATGACATTATCATTATGTTGAATGGTGCTACTGTTTTTAGCAAAATGAATGTGAAGGCAGGTTACTACCAAATGGAGGTGAATCCTAAGAACAGAATAACAAATACATTTTTAATCACAAAGGTCTTAGAAGATACAGGAGTTTAATTTGGGTTGTAAGATCGGTTGCAGAAATTTTCAGATGTATAATATATTTTATCCCAGACATTCTGAATGTTAACATTTTCTTTGACGATGCAGCCCATGGCAAAACACAAACAATGATTATATAAGCCAAGTTTTACAAATATGCAAATAATTTTGACATTAAACTGAAATGCAAATTTAATACATAATTTCTTGAGTTTTATGGCAATATATGTTCAAGGAAGAAAGGGTCACCAAATCTAAATAAAGTTAAGGCAATATACAACATGTCACCACACTGAAATGCAAAAGTAGTAAGATGTTTCCCAGGCATGGTAAATTACAATCCCTTGTATGGGTAGCTCTTTAAATGATAACTGCCTTTCTAAGGGTTTTAAGATTAGCAATTTAAAAAGTGTTAGTATGCCGCGGTGGTACGGCAGTAGCATTGTTACCTCACAGCAAGAAGTTCTCCCGTTCGATTCTCGGCTTGGCTTGGGAGTGCCTTCTGTGTGGAGTCTGCATGTCCTCCCTGCGGTTGGGTAGCATTCGAAAGACATGCGTGCATAAATGGACGTGCCTTCGTTGAAGGCTGGGCGTCGAGCTGGCACCTCAGTGTTTTGTAAAAATCTGCTGCCAATCATTAGCGGACCAGAGTTCCGCTGTGGTGACCCCTTACCAAGAAAAAGCCAAAAGACAAACAACAACATGTAAATAAAAAGTGTTAATATGGTGCGTTTTATTTTTTATGAACAGGAGTTTCTTACTTTACTGATCACTCTCTCATACACACACACAGGCACTTCAAAAGTCATACACACACTCTCCATGCATTCCTTTACTGATCGCTCTCTCATACACACATGCAGGCACTTTTACATTCATACACACACTCTCCATGCATTGCTTTACTGTTCGCTCTCTCACACACACGCAGGTACGCCTGCATTCATACACACACTTTCCATGCATTCCCTTACTGTTCGCTCTGTCATACACACACGTAGGCACGCCCACATTCATACACACACACTTCATTTTCTCCCAACGCACTTGCAATCACTGCCCAAACAACACAAGAATCAAACCCACTACCCTTATGTCTGCAGAGAGACATATTTTAGATAAAAAAATTTGTAGGTGGCAAATAACCGATGGGAGAAGCACAGCAACATAATCGAGTGTTTGTCGGTGTGAGCGTGCAATTACGATCTAACAAGCCATCACTTTACACTCGCTAAGCTGTTTAGCGAATATAAAATAAGAAAAAAAAAGTAAACAGCTAAGCGAGTGTAAAATAATGGCTTGGAAGTTCGTAATCGCACAGTCATGCACACACAAAACTTCAGACATCACAGGGCCATAAAGAAAAATGGTTGCTATTGGCAACCAAGACCACATGGAACAGCTGGCAAAGGAACGCCACAGGAAAGGAAATTACATAAAAAAAAAAAAAAGTACAGGGCATTAAAGGAGTAAAACAGTGCCAATTTGCAGATTGAAGTGGTACTAATGCATCAGATGGCACAACCACTACTCATATTGAACAGGATATCTTTAAGGTAGTCAGTGGTACTGCTCTTTAGGAAAGTTAGAGAAAATATCTTCGGAAAGAAGACAACTTTATAGTAATAATTGCCACAGGCAACCAACACCACGTGGAACAGCTGGAATGCTGCAGCAAAGGCAAATGAATATAAAAAAGTACTAAAGCGCCACAGTTCAATACCAAGTGCATACATGTATCCACAACAGTTGTTTGGTCAGCAGGACACAAACAAGCAATGTTTAAACATTTTTGGATGCACGTGTGAACTTATGCAGCACAACGACCGAAAAGCCAGGAGAAATGAAGATGCCACATTAAAGAAATACTGATACTTTGCTGTCAAAGAATGTATTTCTACAAAAAATGTCATACTCACCAGTATAAATCCATGAAGGAAGCTGATGCAGAAAGAGACTCACACAAGGTTCCAATAGGGAAATACAGCATACTGGAAACACAACAATGCTAAAAAGAAGTACCCTACCTCCTGCACTTGTATTTGAGCACTCAGGCTGGGGGAAGGACAAGGGAGCCATGACATCACAGAGTGGGTGAGTCTTATAATTTTAGTTAGAATCAGATGACGGCTGTGGTGATGTCACTTTGGGGGAGGGAACTGATTAAAAAAAAAAAAAAGTACCTGCACTGCCTGGCCTCGATGATGTCAGTAATTGGGCGACTCCAGCAAGCTTTATTCAAAAGTGAGAGAATCATTTTGTAAGTGAAACCATCACAGTATGAGAAGGTAGGCTTCTGTTACAGAAGTAAGGGGAATTATAAAAATTGTAAATGCTTTATTGTTGTTGCTTCACAGAGGACAATGTAAATAGGGAGGAAAAGGGCCATGAAGTTGAGGAATACATTAAAGAAACCTGTTGTACTCCTTTAAATGGCTGAAACTTCCTGTAGGTAACCCTCTCCCTACCCTACACAGACAAGTCTCGAGCATGCTCATAATTACACACTTCTCAAGGTAAACACTGCAGAATATAAACAAATAAATGCTGGTATTGTCCCTTTAACAGGATTAATTGCCCATCTAAGATTGGCAGTAGTACCTGACACTGTAAACTACAGATTTAACTGTGTCTATGATATGTCATGCAGGTGGAGATTAATTCCTCTGCAAAGTATGTGAAAAGTTAAAAAAAAGTATGTGGGCTTTCCCTTCCTTTGATACCAATGCAAGGAAATAAAAGGTTTAAGAAGTACAAGCAGATTTCTGGTGCCTACACAATACTGGAACCATATTATAGGGAGAAAATAAATCTAAGGCTTGAGTTAAACTGTAGGAGAGAGTGGAGTTTTCCTTTAACAGATTGCAGTGTGTCTTACAGTCAACCCCCGGCTTCTAAAATGTCTGAGAGGTTATATGAAGTACCTCAGACTGATATAAATATCTGCTTTCTGTTCCTGAAGCACACCTTATTTACAGTTATTTTCTTGCCTAAAATTTTTCCTGCTATACAGGTTACTAATGCTAACCCCTTTCCCTCTGACAAGTACAGAAAAGCTTTTGATAGATTTCAAAAAAATGTTTATTTTTCTGTTGCTTTAACTTTCAGAATTTTGAACTGCCAGGCTCATGTTAACATTTTGTAAGTTTCCTTTAAGAACATGAAAAACATAATAATTGTTAACCTCCCCCTTCTGAGGTAGAGAATTCATTGAAAACATTTTGACTCAGTGCCAGTACAACAAATCAGCACCCTGTGCTGGTACCACAAACTGGAGCCCTGTGACAGAATCAGAGGGTCCTGACACAGGGCACTGGTTGAGCCAGTTGTTATTCTGCCTTAGACCCTCCCCTTTCTTCCTGTCCTCTAGTGAAGCAGTTTTTGAAAGGGGTTACATATCTGTACACCTAGAAAACAAGTAGCTCCTCCTTGGCATCTTAACTTTCTGCTTGAAAATCTAACACTTTGAACCAGCTAAGCTGGTTGATTTAAGGTTGTTGACATTGAAAACTATGTTGCTCATTGCTTTGACTTCTGCAAGAAGTGTAAGTTACAAGCTCTTATGGTGAATGAATTCTATCTTACTTTCCAGAAGGACAGGGTTTCTTTGACAACAAATCATATTATGCTTCAAGTGCTTTCAAACTTTACCTTGAGCCAATTAAATTAAGCTCCCTGTATTAGTTCCAGAACCTAAGAATGAGGGGGAAAGAATCCTACATGCTCTGGTTGTCCACATATAGCTCAGATGCTACTTGGATAGATGTCAGTCCTTCAGGAAACCAGTCCCAGTCAGTTATTTATCTCTTATGAAGGTAAGAAAAAAATGACACCTGTTGTCAAAGCAGATAATTTCTAAATTTTTGTCTCATGCTGCTGTTTGCTATTCTCGCCATAACAAGCCAGTTAGGTTAGGTTAGCGTCCACTCTACCAAGGCTTTTGCTTCTTCAGTGGCTTCTTATGTAGGTTTCTGTAATAGGGTGGACTATACTGGACTTTCTGGAATGGGATGGATTCTAGACATACTCTAGATGCAGCGACTTGATCCTACATATGTTCACAAAACATTACAAGCTGGATTCCTTTTCCAGGTCCAGAACAAGCTTTGCTAGGACCATTCAGGGCTCCTGGATTCATGAATTCATTCCTCCTCGTCCCTAGACATTACTAAGCTGTAGTGATCTACAAAAATAGTGTAGGCGACTAAACATTTGTGTAGGTAATAATATCAGGTAACTGAACACGGAGCTACCAAGGCTGAAACGTCTCTTATCGCAACTGCAGCAGCAAGCAAATGTCCATAAATATAAAAATAAAAATAAAGATTCTATGTATAAAACACAGGTTTATTAATGATGGTAAGCACTTTCACTTAGGATCTTCTTCAGACCAAAAAATACATAAGAAAAAAGGCACATATATATAGGAGGCAAGACAATCAATATCAATCATTCAATTAACTTCCATTAAAGCTATATTCCCAAGGTAAACCTACAATTTACACATCTATGTACAACAAATATAAAAAATATAAAAATATATATATAATATAAAAATAAGGCTGTACAAGACATTAATTCAACGCATCCATATCAATACAATATGATTCTTAACACTAAAGATGTCATGAACATGAGAGTACATTCATGTTTAAGACATTTTAAAACAACAACTAAACTATTTGTGTAACCTCCTCCCCTTTAGGACGGGCTTAATAGATGCCTTATCATTTAAGCCCTTACCCTTGTCCGCTTTTAAAATGATAATCCAGCATGTTTCCCTATATTCAGTATATGTTCTAACATCTGGATTATCATTTTAAAAGCGGATGGATGCGTTGAATTAATGTCTTGTACAGCCTTATTTTTATATTATATATATATTTTTTATATTTTTTATATTTGTTGTACATAGATGTGTAAATTGTAGGTTTACCTTGGGTATATACCTTTAATGGACGTTAATTGAATAATTGATATTGATTGTCTTGCCTCTGATATATATGTGCCTTTTTTTCTTATGTATTTTTTGGTCTGAAAAAGCTCCTAAGTGAAAGCGGTTACCATCATTAATAAACCTGTGTTTTATACATAGAATCTTTATTTTTAATTTTATATTTATGGACTTTTGCTTGCTGCTTCAGTTGTGATAAGAGACGTTTCAGCCTTGGCAGCTCTGTGTTCAGTTACCTGATATTATTAATTGCGTTTTTGAATTTGTATCATGGAGCTCTTATCCCAAGGTCTGCCGGCTGTTTTGTTATTTGTGTAGGTAAACGCAACATAACGGGAGATGATCTAATAGATCACTGCTGCAATTGCTGTCCCCTGCTTCCTTCCCTCTTGTTTTGTTTTTGTGTATTGCCATGGTGTGGATGTATTTACTCTTGTGTATGTAGTTGCATATTCTTTCCTATTGTTTTTTTCCCTTTCCTAGTATTTTTCCATTCAGAGCTATAGCCTCCCTTCCTGAGACAAGAAAGCTCCAAAGCTTTTGGCACACAAACAGCCTTTTGATGTGGCTCTGCTTGAGACCCTGGCTTTTAGGACACATGGGCATTGCTCTGAAGCTTTGAAAGATGACCAGTAGCCATTTTTATTTATTTATTTATTTATTTTTGTTTACATTTGTTGACCTGGTCAGTCTGACTGAGCTTAGTAGCCCTTTTTCAGCAGAGGCCCTGGGAGAAAAGCTCCAACTAAATATACTAGAGACATTTACATAGGGATTTTACGTAATAAGCAGTATTAACAAGAAAAAGAAATAAAAATGCAATACAAAACATTTGAAAAGAATAAAGTGTCAGATATCCTGAACAGGATATAACACAAACAGACAAGACTAGTGCAGCAGTGATTTATCGGAACATCTACTTTTATGATAAGTTTACTTATACAACTGTACTTTATTTTGGATGGAATTCTTTGAAATGACAGAGGTACTTCCTGTTTCAAAGAGACAAAATTTCTCTAGAAAAGACTATAGTCTGGAAATATAATACTTTAAGAAACAAAATTATTTTGGAAGCCGAAGTCTTTTTTTTAATAAAATGAGTCATGATTTTGCTTCTTAAATATTTTATTTGCAATAAAATGCAAGACCATCAAATAGGCCCTAAAACAACCTAGCTTTATTACTTATATAGCAGACAGTAATGCAGCCCCTCCCCCTTGTAGGCTAAATGCCATAAACAACTCAGTTTCTACTCTCCAAGTACTATGGGAAGTCTACACTGCATTACCTGAACCATTTCTTAGTCTTAGGCATGTGGCAAAGATTTGAGGCTAGTCCCCACACTGTGTCAGGTGAGCAATACCAACTGATGAGATTGCTCAGGGAAAACTAGTTTCATTTGTCATGGAGATGTGGAAATAAAAGTACAGAATGTATTACCCATATGCTAACATAGCTGCAATACTGACATATGGTGAAACTGACAAATGGCTACATTTAATTTCTCCAAACTAGTTTACAATATTTGTTGAGATCTGATTTCTCTAACTCTTTTGCTGGAAGGTCTAAGAGAATGAGAGCAGAAATAAAAACCCTGATGAATTTGATGGCCAATTTTATAGGCATCTTACACATTCAGTGGAGAAAACAAGGGATTTACATATTCAGACTTTCAAGAAATGATATTTATGGCTTAGAATTGTTATAGTCATAAATAAGTAACATTAAGAATTTACCTTATATGCCTTCTGCCAGGAATAACACTTCAGGATGTGCAAACAGAGATTTTAGTCTTACAGTGCTGGGAGACAATCTTCATACCCGATGTTAAACCAGTCCCCCAGAAGAGAGGTAACCTACATATTTATACATTTTTCTTATCAAACCTGGTCATGCACTTTCATTATGTTACAATGACTCTAGCTAATAGAAAAGTTTGCAAATGTCCTTATCCCTTGTGAGTTTCGCCACTGACGTCACGTGAACACCTTTCTATACATGATCTACCTGCTTCCAAGGGGTCTTGTCTATGACCTTGAATGTTTCAAACCTTCCCTAGCAACAACACACTCCTAGCCTGGAGGAGTCAGGCTAACACATTTCTTTTTGCAGTAACTAACATGCCTCAACTTCATGCAACACTGACTTTTACTTTTTTTTCTTGTTACATATTAAAAGAATGCAGTTTAGGTTACAGTAATAACATTAGCTTATGAAGCTGTATTTTTCCCAGCACTGCATACAAATTATATTTGCTTTTTCACAATCATATTATAGCATCATTAATGAACTGAAATTAGTATACATTTTAATAGCTAATATTGTCCCATAACAGAATTAAAACGACTATAATCAGTTAAAGTCCCATGCTAAAATGACCTGCCCTCACATAAATGACAATAATGACATTACTTCCTGCACTGATATTCCAGGATACAAATATACTGAAACACTGATTCATACCTCTCAACCGTCCAGATTTTCGGTGAACTTCCAAAATGGTGGACAGCCAGTAAGCACTCTAGCTGTGCAGCTCCCTTAACTTTCAACAATATCTGACCTTTTGCCTGCACATCCTGAGGAAAACTATCAACTTTTCAACAGAGGAAAAGGCAACAAGTAATCTGCTTAAATATTCTTTGTATTTTTGTTTTTTTTTTTTTTTTTAAAAAAATAAATAATACCAACCAGAGATCTCTGAACAACATGGTGTGGACTCCATCATAAAAGGCCTGAGGAAAAAAAGAAGGAAAAAAAACTTGTTTTTTTTAAATATTGCCAGAATAAAAACAACCTTCTGCACCTTTGTTTAGCTGACTATATTTTATCTGAAAGACAACTAAATCAACGGTGGAAATGGAAAATCAACCAGAGCACATGGACGCAGTAACTACCAAATCTAAACTATCAAATATAGTTACACCGGAAAAAGATATTTCATCAAAAAGGCTAAAAACAAATAAAACTCAGTCAGAAACAGCTAAACCTGTCCTTAGATCAAAGCAAGAACAAGCATTTATACTGGAAGACCTTAAAATTGCATTGCCACTATTGCAAACAGATGTCCAAGGATTTTCGCACAAACTAAATACTTTCAGCTCAAACATGGACCAAATTATGCTCAGATTAGGTTCATAGGTTCATAGATTAGTACTAAGCTACCTGCCCTTGTGAGCCATTTTAAGCTTAGCCAGTTATCCCTTGTGAGACTCATACCCTGCACCTTGTGTTTGTAAGGCAAACACCTTAACCATTAGGCTACCCTCCCAACCTCTGGAATGAAGCAAAAATCATGGACAACAAACTGAAAATACAAGACCTGAATAAAAGTATACAGGCTGATGCAAAGAATATTTCGGAATTGCAACAAAAAGTCCAGGACTTAGAAGCTAGAAGCAGGCGGAATAATCTCATTATCAGGGGAATACCAGAGTCTGTCGAAAACACCCAACTAAACACAATTATTAAAGAAATACTAAGCACACTACTGCAGGACAAAGAACTTCTGGAGGACATAACAATTGAATGAGCTCACAGATCCATAAGATGCTCACAAAACATGGACTATCCAAGACAAATATATGTCAGGATCCTTAATTCAGCCCATGTACAATTAACACTATCTGCATATAAAACCAAGAAAACCCTCACATGGAGAGGACATAAAATCACAATAAGCCAAGACCTTCCTCTTGAAGTCAAGCAAAATCGTCAGAAACTAAATAAATACTGTGCTTACCTGATAGAAAAAAAACATACACTTTCAGATGAAATGTCCTGCTACATTAGTATTCTACCATAAAAATGAAAAAATATCCATAGATACATCAGAAGAAGCAAAAGTCACTTTTCTCCATCTCTACAATGCAAATCCAGCTTGAAAAAAGTCAATCCACCTTTGCTGAAACATCTGAATGACATCATTTTCTGTTTTAGGCTGAATCCTGCCATTTTTGATTTTTTTCTTGAGGTAAATACTTTAATCCATTTATTTTTCCATTTCTGAGTAGGCCGCGAGGTCCATTAACATTGCGACATTCCATTACCCACAATCCCATGCATCTACAATGTGTTTGCAATAACCTTTCACCTTTCAACTCATTTCACCATCAAAACGACCTAGGAGCCTCAGTGTATTACCGAGAATGGACCTAAATGGTAGAAATGCATCACGAGTACAGTATTCTACATAAAACTGCATTTTTTCCTGAAAGCAATCCATCAAAATAGTTGGAAATGTACTCAGACTGCTTGTTAAGCATACTAACTGAACCTGTGCAGCAAAATGTAAGCAGATAGCCTTACAGATACTTAATTTGCATGCTAGAGAATTTTGAAGTTAATACAGTTAATTTAAATGTGCAAAGCAGACTATTTCAAGTGAAAGTGCTTAACCATTTTAAGCTGTTGATTTTGTGGAATATAACATCAGTTTTCTTCTCAACTGAATTATTAGATGAAGTCTTACTATACTCATGTATATAATGCTGAGTTATATATCTAAAGAAGAGTCTGATAATTATATTAGGTAGCAGCTGCATACTCATATGTGTTGTTACAAAATTACATTTGATGTTGGTCTTGTACCTAAAACAGGCCTGCTCTATCTGTTAAACACCTTAAGGTAAACTATGCAACTGGAATGTATATTTTTCTCTAGGAAAAGTGAACAGAGTCTCCTAGTATTGTAGAACTGATATATCTAGTTAAAACATCTTCTTTTAGGCTGTATTACTAAGCAAATGCTTGTATATAGAGGAAGCAATGAAACTAAAGGATAGGTATCTGTAATACACATTTATTGAAGGTGAATAATAAAAGTATTATTATTGACAGTAGTAATATTCAATAATGCCTCTCTAGTATTATCTTTGGTGTTCATAGATTTAGCTCATAAGACTATATTGTACTGGGTTTTTTTCTCTTTTATTTACTTTGTCTTTATTAGTCAGGCATATGTATGTAACTACTCATGCACCTTCTAACTTGTTATAGCTTAAAAACAAAATGATATAGGGATGTTTATATGGCTTTGAGGGTTTTAATCTAAGAACTAATGATCTTAGTTGGAGTTTTAGTATATTTCTTTAGTTATAAGGCTATCCAAAGTATTTTGAGTATATTAACTAACATACTAAATATGTTTAAAATGCTAAGATGTTAAAAAATAGATTCTGAATATGGGTATAGGGAGGCTGCTATGCAGAGCTGATGCATATGGTTGTGTACGATTGGAAAATAGTAGGTAATTTTGACATCCCTCTGCTCTATAAGATTTTTACCCTGACCCAGTCACAAATATCCTTTGATTTTATAAGTTTTGTTTATCTATCGTTACAGAGGGATGGGTGGTTAGGCACTCATGGGGGGGGGTGTAGGAGAACAGAAGCCACTATACAGAAAGTACTAATTAACACAAATAAACAGTATTTCTTTATGTTGTCAATTGCTTATTATGCTTTATTAACACTAATCAAGAAATATTTTTTAAACTTTCAGAAATTATAGCTCTAGATTCATGGAATGTTAAGGGGGTTTCAGACAAAAGTAAAAGGAACCTAGTCATGCATATTATATATCAAAGTAAAACAATGATAACCTTTCTTCAAAAAACTCACCTGATCTCACAACTCTGGGACAGGGAGAGAAAAAGTAAATGGGTCAAGCATATAGTAGCTGCTGGACATAATTCTACTTCTAGAAGAGTTGCTATTATTATTAACAAATTATTATTATTATTAACAAAACATATCAGGGGAAATTGTTTCCATGAAAACTGAAATCAATGGCAGATGGGCTTTGTTTACCTCTAAATACCATAGCATAGATAAACCATTACTTTTCCTAAATATCTATAGTCCCTGCTCTAACCAACAAATGTTTATTTATGAAATCTTTAACTTACTTATTGAATTCCCTAACCATTTATATATAATCGGGGGAGACTGGAATGCATTACTGGAACCTGACAAAGATAGATCCCATAAAGAAACAAAGCAACCGCATATCATAAATATAGCCCTTAGTGAACTACAAAATACTTTCGATCTGTTTGACCCATATGAGAATTTCCAACATGACAAAACAATATCTAGATATACCTTCTTTTCTACATCTCATAAATCTTGGTCAAGAATAGATGCCTTCCTAATCTCTCAATTCTTTCGGTCGTATAAGTTAAAATACTGCATTTCACCTAGATCTAGCTCAAACCATTAAAAAATGAGTCTATTCATAAACCTGCTAAACCTCAACCAAAACATATCTTATTCAATAAGTGGACTTTAAATCCAAAAATTATTCAGAAACAAGAGGTAGCAAAACAGATAAACAGTATACTCAATTAGATGAAGAAATCATAACTACTCCAATACCTTTTGATAAGCAATGGGACACTGCTAAAGCAGTTATTAGAGGTGTCATAATTCAAAAATCTGCCTGGTTTAAGGAAAAACTACAATAATACCAAAACCACACTAGAATTGCAAATTGCATCATCAGAACTAGAACTACAACAAAAATATTCAAAAGAATTAGAGGAAAAATGTATGGAATGACAAACACAGCTACATAAACATTACTTAGAAAATTTAAGTTTTTTTAGAAAGCAGGTATCAGTACTCAGAATGGGCACAAACACCCTCAAGTTTTTAGCCAGGCTAATAAATATTAAGAGTGGCCCACCAAGAATCAAAGAATTACATTATGAAGGATGCACAATTCAGGAAAACCAAGACATTTTAAATATATTTGAGAACATATATAAAAGGCTGTACAACATGCACTTACCACCATCAAATGAAAAATTTAACGAGTTCATTCAAAACCTAAAATTTCCACAAGTTACAAAAGAACAACAAAAACTTTTAGGGGCAACACTTCACCTAACAGAGATAAAAGAAGCAATAAAAAATCTCAAGCCAGGTAAATCTCCAGGACCTGACGGATTCACCTCTGAATTTTATAAAATATTCTCAGAACCTGTTTCTAAAATCTTACTTAAAGTATATAATTATATAATACAACATGGGATAACAGGCATATATATAAATAACTCTAAGACAATCCTTCTACTTAAATTGAATTCTGACCCGATGGACCCTACTAATTATAGACCAATAGCCCTCATAAACACTAACTTTAAAATCTTTGCCCAAATCTTAGCCAACAGGTTGAAGAATATACTCTCCTCTATTATCTCATAATCAGCTGGGTTTCATGGTAAATAGGCAAACAAGCGATAACATTCTGTTACTAGACACAGCTATCAGATTACTTAAAACAGATAAACATCCCAAATACGTTATTCCCACAGATGCTAGCAAAGCTTTCAACAGAGTAAAGCTACACTTTTTATTTAATGTTATGCCTTTATTCTGATTTCCTCAAGAATTTATTAATAAAGTTAAGGTCTTATATCAGATGGCCTCTACTTCCATTCAGATTAACAATAATAGAACAAACCCTATCCCCATTTCAAGTGGCACAAGATAAGGGTGTCCACTTTCTCCCTACCTCTTTAATTTATATCTCGAAATCCTACTTCTTTTTATATCACAAAAATCTTTTCTACACATTCCAAGAGTATTAAATACTAAAATTATATATTTGGCATTTGCTGACGACTTAAACATATACCTACAACTCCCTACAACAGATCTTCCTAAAATACTGACAGCCACTGACAAATTCTCAGAGATTTATTAAAACAAAAAACAACCGGTAAGCTCTTTCATTCACAAAGAACTTCACATATACAAAATTCACATTTATAGTTTGCTCAAGTCAAATTCTCAGATATCTCAAATTACAAACTAAATCTCAACAAATCCCATCTCTTCCCACTAAATCCCATTGGACATATACACTTTTACTTCCCAGAGAGTGAGATTAAGCTAACTTATCAACTAAAATACTTGGGGGTAATATATACTCCAAATTTTAGTGCAATTATTAAAAACTAATTTAACTCACACCTGGAATACTATTGAAAATGATATGAACAGATGGAAAAATATCAATATGTCTTTGTTATCAAAAAGTAGTGTCGTTAAGATGAACATGCTACCAAGAATTATTTTCCAAATTAACACTACCTTCACAATTATAACCCCAAAATGTTTTATAGATATGGAAAGAAGTATATCCAGATTTATTTGGTATCCCAAAGCTACTAGAATCAAATATGAAAAGCTTATACTTCCTAAATCTAAAGGTGGGTTAGGGTTACCTGATTTTAACTGTATTATTAATGCATATAGGCTATGTCAATTTTTAAATTATGAATCAAACACAAATGTATGGTCCCCCTTATGGTCTAGAATTTGGTATGAACAAATTAAGACACTGGGGTGTAATCCTAGGGCTCTCCTATTCCTAAACTTAAATCAAAAATCTGTCTATGTTAATAACTTACATCCACTTATTAAGCAAATGGTTTTAACTACTCAAAAGCTCTTTTCATCTGTACAATTATTAAATGCCCTACTTCTACTGCAACCTATACACCTTAATCCTAATTTACTATTAAATAATCAACTGATAAACTTGCAAGATTATCCCTTAATAACAGATCTTACAGTATGGGAAATTTACAAATGGAAAGAATGCGATATAACACAATTATGAGTGAAATTAAATCTCCCAAAGAAATACGTAAATATTATGAACTCACTCCTATACATTGTAAACACCAAATTTCCACCTGATAATTTTTTTATAATCAAGACACTAATTCATCCTGGTTAATACTAAAATCTAGCAACCAAAGGGAAAACAATTTCCAGAGTTTACAAACTTATAAATGATATAAAACATCAGAATTGTACTTTATTTTCCTCATATTGGCAAAAGAAAAACCCACAAATTACTGAACAAGATAAAAAAGATGCCATTGAAAACACGCTCAAATTCAGTCCGTTCAAAAAGCTGCTTTACACCCAACTTATGATTAACAAAAATGCATATTTTACCCCTCAAATAATTTATAAATTTAATAACAAATACTAACCTGAATGTCCTCACTGCACTAAGCAAACAGCAGACATTCTCCATGTTATGTGGGAATGAAAAAAGTTCATAACCTATGGTGTTCATTAAGAACAAGACCAGAGAAAATGGGCTACCAAAAAAGTACTTTATCCTGGGAAACGGCTATGCTGCACATTAATATAAATAATCTTCCAAGAGTCTTAAAGCATGTCCTCATCATATGTGCTCTTGTCAAATTCTATATTACAAAGAATTGGACCTTTACAGCCCCACTCTCATGTGAAAGTTTTAGCAATTTACAAATACATCTCCTCCCACAAGCTACAATATGTTACTAAGAAACGTAAATACTACCAAAAGTATTGGGAATACCTATTAGATTTCATTCTCAAAAGGTAAAAATATTAATTTTAGAAGTGAAATATTCAATATATGTAAGAAAGTCAATAAGGATAAATTTAGAAACTTATTATCATTGTCATTTTAAAAATCTTTATGTTGATAAGCTGATCATGAATATATACCATATGTAAAGGTTTTAGTTTATCTTTCCCTCATATGTGTAATATCCCCCTTAATAGCTAATGGTTACTGTTTTATTCTTCTTATCACTGCAGAATAAGTGGTTAGTACAAAAATTGGATTCTTGAAGTAACTTCTTTGTATATATTGTATATAGGTTGTTATGGTTTGTTGTATGTTGTATGTGTATTTTATTGTCAAATGTCTTATATGCTGTAACCTTGAAAAACTGCAATAAAGAAATTTTTGAAAAAAAAAGTCCATATTTTCACAGAATATCCAGATCTTTGCCTCAACATTTTGTCTGTTGCTCATAAAATTTGTGTTTTTTTTTTTTTTCAAATTACTGAGGCCTGAAATGACTAAATAATGACAGGTATTTGAGTTTCAGATGTCATATCCTTCAGAAAATGTATGCTAATAAAATCCTGTTATTCTATCAACTTTCTAAGTTTATAAGAGGAATATTTAAAATCTATCCCTATTTTGGGCCTTTGTCCCCACATTATTTTGGGCTCTGTCCAGATTTCTTGTGCTAGAAAGATAAGAGGTGGTATCTTGCCTATATGAATAATCCTTCTTTGCTGTCACTAAACTTGCACTGTCATTATTTATTTATTTTATTTTATTTGTCTTTGTTTATTGGGAAAGTCTGACTGGGTAATGCCCATTTTCAGCAGAGAGGTCTGGGGAGAAAAGCTCCATTTTTTTTACATTGCATTGTACTAAGTTCCAGTTAAACACAATTACATTTCTATTTACATTTATAGACAAACAGTAGTTACATTTATACATTCTAAGATTTTATAGCGGTGGAAGAAAAGAGAAAGCATTTGTACAGGCAGCAATTATATATAAAATTGTTTTGTCATTTCAGTAAGAGGTTGAGAATATCATGTTTAAGGAGAGTATTTGGAGAGTATCATACACTGAACAAAAATTTTTAACTCAGTGTTGGGCATGTACAGAACCAGGATTGGTTAAGGTGTTGTTTAAACAGTGGTTTAAAACTACTGAGTTTGTCAGATATTTTTATTTGTGTGGGGATACTATTCTAGAGTTTAACAATCTGTTGGGAGTAGAGCAAGTCTCCTGCAACATTATTTGACTTATTTGTGAGTAGTAAGAATTTGTTACTAGAATGGACGTCCCTTGCTGGACAGTAGGGTAGTAATACATTTTGTAGTGCAGGGCATATTTCTGGATGGTGAATGAGTTTATGTGCTGTAGTTAGTCATGAATATGTTAGACAGCTGTGCAGTTCAAGCCAGATGAATTGCTTTAAGTTATGACAATTGTGAGTCCTGTGAGAGAGACCTGTGGCAAATTTAACTATTTTATTGAAGCAGGAAGCAGGTTTCTTTCTTCGAGTATTGTTTAAGTTTGTTAGGATAGGAGTGGTGTACATTTGCATTTGTGTTGTGTAATGTCTGGATTTCTGCTGCATACAACAGCACCCACCCCCTCTGTTTTCAAGTCCTCAAAGCTGAGGAAGCCAGAATGAGAAAATCCCATCTTAGAAAGCTTAAAATGTTCTTGACAACTGATAGTAGTTTCTGGCAAAGGATAATATAATATTACCATTTCTTGCATAAAATATGACAAAATGTTAGTTTTTTAAATGGCTTATTAAATGTGTTATTATTTGGAGAAAGAAACTTAATAGTTTGACATAGTATGAATGAGAAACTATAGTATGCTTTTGCTTGGATGCAGAACATAGCCTAGAAGTGTCAGAATACTAGTTTAGCCATGCAAGAATATATATATATCGGTTTTAATCAACCACATGGCAACAGTACACATACAGTATCACAAAATAACTACAAAACAAGAAAGAAGAGATTACTCCTAAAACATGCAAATGGTGCTTATTAGTATAAACTAAATATAACTTGCATTGTGCAAATTTCTAGGTGTGTGGATATCAAATGCCTCATTCAAACCTCACCAAATCCTGAAAGATAACAAAGAAACAAACACAAGAATACAGCCAGTGATGTTGCATAGATATTTCTTTATGGGTGGAAGAAAGTTACATTTTATTACAGTACTTTTTTGACAGCAGGAAACAGTTGCCCATCTAGTTTGCACTTTTAGTGCATTTAAAATTCAACCTTTTCTCCATTCCTCCCTTCTCTCTGTTCGTTTTCCACCTGTCCCATGCTTTCTCTTATACCTTCATGGATTCTCCCCATGTCACTCATTCTGGTAGTCCATTTATTGTGTCCACTGCTGTCTCTGTAAAACAAATACTTTATACTTTTGCAGATCCAAGGAGTAGATTGTCCCAACAATCTGTTGCCTGTCTCCCCCTTCCCTCTGTCTTTCTTGCTGAGGGCACCCTTTTTTTCACTAATTAGAAGACTTCCAGCTTCCCCTGTGTCCAGACATTTACCCTGCATCCCACACACACTTCTGTAAGATGTAACATTTCTTGTATGTCACTGTATATGGAACAATGGTTCTGATAATACGATTTCTGTTTGTGGCTTTTAATATACTTATCTTGTCAAGGTCTGACATAGTGTCACACAGCCTTTTGTCTGCCTGAGGTATATATCATCTGATACCACTACAAGGTGATCATTGAAAACTGTACCAGATGTGTAGTCAAAGTATTTGAGATCTATAATGGGGCATAAATCATTTGACTCCTGTAGGACTAAGAAGATGCATGAGTAAAATCCCCAGTCCTTTCCTGAAGCCAGAACAGCCTATACAGCTCCTGTGAGCAGTAGGCCTGATGTAGAGTGTACAGCTGGAATAATCAACAGGTAGAGCTACTTCTGAGACAGAAGCAGTGAGCTCTATGACATGGCCTAGAGAAGCTATCTGTGTAACTCAGAACCAGAGTTAACTCAAGGTTAATAGGTCAATGTTTACTGAGGTACAAGGCATCTAAGTGAGAGTATCTAGATGCTTATATCACATACTTAAAGGCATATACACAATTCTATTAAAGACACTGCTTACATCATATACTTAAAGGCATATACACAACTCTATTAAAGACACTGCTTATTTTATATTTAAACTCATTTGGAGTCCCAGATTTGCTAAAATCCAGAAAAAAACTTCCAAATTATAGAAACACTGATTTGGAAAAAAAGAACAAAAACTGTAGGGGCAATTCAATGAATACTACATGGAGTGATTCTCCATGTAAGAATAGTATTGTGGCCCGAACATGAAATATGTCCGCCGAGCAATCCAGGAAACAGGGCTCGGGGCATGCATGAGCGTGCAGACATGGTACGGACATGGAAATGATCGCGGAATGCAAATCACCTCTTCTGCTGGTGAAACCTTGCAAATTAGGTGATTTTGTGATCCAGCAAGCAGAAAGGCATCTGTGTAGGTGCTGTGTCTGCAGGAAAAATGTATGCAGATACTAACCGTGTACCGGACCATAAAATTGAAACGGGCTGTGAAAGCCCAAATAAAAGGTTGTATATGTGACAGTAGCCATGCAAATGGCCTAATCTAAGGCCATCGATACAAAAAATTAATGCAATATATGAAAAATGAATCTTTTTTTTTTAAATACATATGCCATGTTTAAGCATCACACAGCGGAGCACAAACATGCTATTTTTTTTTTTTTTATAAAAATGTGTAAAATATGAAATATAAAGGTATACAAAGTTATTGTATTATAGTGGCCAGCAAGCAGAGTCATACAATGGCAGGTTATAGTGGTTGCTAAGGAGATAGGCTGTGGTGTAGTGCAGTATCCAGGGTATATGCAATTAGGTGTATGTAAATGACGCTATTTTATTGAATAGCAAAAATGGCCTCTGTTTCTGTAGGTACTAACTGTGTAAGGGCTAGAACCATGGTAGTGTAGGCAGAATAGAGAGGTGAAATGAAAAGGGGGTATGTCACAGCATGTATAAGCAGATTGGAACTCAGCGGCAGCTGTTTGCACTCAACTAAGCACAGCTAAGCGGGGGGGTATCTGATGCTGGTCGGCTCTGCTTAGCCCCATGGCACTTGTTTTAGCTGGTTAAAGAAAAGCTAAGTGTGCCTGTGTTCAGGGGAGGTTCTAAACTGCTGAGCAATGTGTACACTAGAGCCACAGGTTTGTGTGGAGCACCGCAGGGCCCAGCAGTGGAGGAAATTGAAAAAAAAAAAGGAAATAGCCTGGGAAAGCCAATCGACTATACAAGACTGATAAGCCCTTTTCCACTCACACTGGCCCATTCAAACCTCTTAGTAATATAGCTGGCAGGTGGCATGTATGATAGTCAGCCAATCACACAGGCTGCATCTGCAGCACACCACTATAAAGTATGCATACACCCTTCAATCTGATTTTTCCCACATACTCTGCACCATTGGAATACTCACTTGGGAATTTTAACTGACAGAATGATAGGGGCTGCTGCTGCTTTGCTACATCTGTACGTGCTGCAGGCTGAGGTCACTGATGATGATGGTGTTGACAACAGGCTCAGAATGAGGAGGAGAAGAGTGTGCATACCCAGGGTAACCTTCAGGGGCTACTTTAGCTGGAGATAGTACAGTGCTACAGGGTGGACAGGGACATACTACAGGAACTCACCAAGCTCTGCCACCCTCACCTCAGACCCAGAGCTAACAGAGGGGAACCCATCCCAGTGGAAACAAAGGTATGTGTAGCCTTAAGAATACTAGCTACAGGTACTTTCCAAAGACCTACTGGGGATATCATGGGGTTCTCACAGGCATCCACATCCAGGGTACTCCACAAGTTCCTGGATGTCATGCTAACATATGTCAGTGAGCACATTTATTTCCCCAGCACCCCTGAGGAGATGACCAGCAATATGCATCTCTTCCACCATGTAGCACACTAACCAGAGGTACTGGGTGCCATAGACTGCAGTCATGTGCACATCAAAGCACCACCTGGTGAGGAGGGTAGAGTCTATGTCAACAGCAAGGGGTTTCACTCCATCAACTGCCAGGTCATGTGCAATGCCCAGGGCATTATCATCAATGTGTATGCTGGCAGCTCTGCAGTTACCACAACTCCCACATCTGGCATGCATTACAGCTGTACCAGGCATTTGCTAGGGGGGAGATCCCATATGGCCACCTAGTGGGGGATGCTGGCTACGCATTAGAACCGTGGATGGGGACACCCATCAGAAATGCACACACATCCACTGAAGAATGCCATAATGCACAAACTAGGAACATCATAAGCATGTGTTTGGGCTGTTCAAGTCAGGGTTCCGCTGCCTCATCATATCTGGTGGAGCCCTGCAGTAGTCTCCAGCCACATGTGCACACATGTTCATAGTACATGCCATGCTACACAATATGATCCAGTGGAAACAACTGCGGCAAGAACAGCAGAGGAAAGGGACACAAAGCCTCCCCACCATTGCCAAGGTCCCCACAGACACAGGGGGAGTCGGAGGTTCGTAGGTTCATAGGTTCATAGGTTGGAACTAGGCTATCGGCCCTAGGGCCTACACAAGACTAGCCATAACTATTCCCTGGCTATTTCTTCCCACACTATTTACTTCCCTGGACCTCTGTCTAGCAGGGCGACTGACATGATCCCTGGGGTGAATTTCCTTTCTCCCATCCAATCATCAAGGTTCCTTTTGAAGAGGGCCAAAGAGGCACTCTGCTTGACATGTATGGACAGCCTATTCCAGAGTCTGGGGAGTCCCTGGGTCAGGAACCTATCCCTCCAGCATGTTTTGTTTATTGTGATGACAAGATTTAGATCCCTGGAGAGTGTGGCTCTGAGGGATTGGGATTTCTTTAAGTGTAGCATGTCCAACAGCTCTGGGTTTGACATGGCCTTATATGTTAAGCAGAGATCGCCTCAGAGTAGACGATATGCGACAGAGTATAGCTGGTGTTTTTTAAGGTGGTCAGTATAGGGCATCTGCTTTAGACCTGTGATTCTTTTAGTGAGGTATTTCTGCGGCCTTTCCAGTTGTTGCAGATGTCTTGAGAGGTACATACCAAATGGGGCATTGCATTCTATAATGGGTCTAATGAGGGATGTGTACAGTGGGACAATGACCTACTTTTTTCTGGATGAAAAGCCCTTAGTGATGAGGTGTGCCACATAGAAGGATTTCCTGACTGTTGTGACGATGTGGTTATTGAAGGTGAGACCACTGTCCAGCTGTGTCCCTAAGTCTCTTATCACACTTTCGGTGTTTAGTGTACTGCCACCTATGTGATAATTCATGAGTATATGTTTTTTCCCAAATGGGATAACTATACATTTCTTGGCATTGAGCTTGAGCCCATGGCTCTGGCACCAAGCATCTGTTTCTGTAAGGCCCTTTTGTAGAGTAACCACATCATTTGGGGATTCAGTAATGGCTCCCAGTTTGCAGTCATCTGAGAACTTTGTTAGCCAGAGTCCCTTAATGTTGACTTGTATTTCAGAGAAATAGATGTCAAACAAGAGAGGTCCCAGGACTGAACCCTGAGGTACTCCACTTGTCACTTGTCTGGAGCAGGATTTGGAGTCAGCTAGATTTACAGTATGGGTTCTGTTAGTATTTCAATTGGCAACCCATCGAGTGACGTATGGATTAATGAGTCTATCCCTGTAGGCAGACATAGGTGTGCCCAGTACTCCCTGGCCTTGGCAAAGAGGCAACACATAGCACATTTACTGACAACCTAAGGACCCAGGGGCTAACACCTCACTCCGACTCACATACACACAGCAAAAGGATGCCACACACATCACTCTACCTGTACCTTACCATGTATAGGCTGTGCACTGCGTGCATCCAACAGAGTAATCTCTGAAGCACTGTCCTTTCAACTGCTGCAGGTAGGAGGTAAGTCACTCGTCTTAACAACAAATGAATAGGGTAGTACACTGTGATAGCATATCTATGGTATTGCTGCATGTATACAAGGGAATGGAGTGGGCTACCGGGATAGCAGCAAATTGACAGCTATGTGGGATAATAGGAAATGTCTGCCAAATACTGGTTGCCCCAGAATATGCAGTAGTCCCTAAGGTGGCAAAGGTCACTGCAGTATAATTGAGGGACTAACAAACAGCGGAGTCATAGGACAGATGCATTGCTGTCAGTGCTGGAGTCCCATACATTCCTCTCAACCTCTTACAGCAAGACATCTGTACAAAGCCATAAATAATTTTGTGGCAAAGGCTCAACAATGGGGACAGTTATGAAATATTGCACTTACAAACTTAGAAAGTTATATTATAACAGGTCTGGCAGTAGCATTAATTCTTTAAAGGGTAAGAAGTCTGAAACTCAAATGTCTGTCATTATTTTCTAACTTCAGACTTTAATGATTTGCCAATATTTTCCCAGACAACCACAATATTATGAAAAATGGACCCAAAATATGAGGCAAACATCTGGACAGTCGGTGAAAATGTGTACAGTTGAGAGGTATGCTCCCCTACCTCAAACACACCCTTGTCCTCATAGAACTGCAGTAGCATTTATATTTGTAAGGTAATAGCAGCATAACACACATTCCCAGGACTGTCCCAATCAACTTGCTAACTTGTTCCATTTCCACAATATGCAGGGGTCAATGTGGTATCTATGCACATGGGTAATAGTGTCAGAAAGTAGACAGCGCTGACTGGTGGCTATTGCAGCTTAGTGATCTATTCACATTACTTTGGTTGACAGGGTCCATGATTCGAGACTGGCCATGCCAACTATTTTACATGTCAGCTACACGTATGTGAAGAGTTGTACAGACTGTCTAGAAGTCAATATTTGCCACTGCAGGAAAGCTGGACAATGGAGGGACAGGGGGCCACACATATGGACAGTGCACATCTCTGAGTAACCTACATGGTGCCTAGTGGAACAGCAGGTTGTGACAAGGCAGTCTAGTGCCAGGATATAAAGGCTGCCATGTTACTGTGTCAGTACTGACAACAAGTCAGTGGGCACCATCCATACCCCTGGAATGACAAGGTGTCACAGAATGTCCACACGTAGGCCTCAGATATCTGTTCTGTTTGTCATAACATTGCATTTGTCTGGCAAACTATTTCAAAGCCAAGAAAGGTTGATGTGAAAGCATCAATGACAGACAGTTGAGATACAGATGTTATACCCATAAGAAAATGCAAGCTAATACAAAACCGTTTTACTATCTGTCTATGTTTGGAATAGCAATACTAAGACCCTGTCCCCATGTCTGGCCCTGTGACTGACTGTTATAATATAGTCCTGTGCAGATATCTGTTTGTAAGAGTTTGAGAGCTATGGCCAACATGTAGCCATATAATAACAGTGCAACACAAACCGTCTGAGGACCACAGCAGATGTATGGGGCACAATGATGAACAACATGCTAAACAGGTACAGTCAGAGGTGTGAAGTCCGCAACCCTGTGTGTGATGTTATGACTTCTACCCCAGTCACACCATAACTACAAATACATAGCAGCAACCATGGACACAGCCTGTGAGTGGACTACAGAAGGAAGTAGACACACATAAGGGGAAGGGGAACCACTGGTCACACAAACGTAGAATGTGCACACTAGAACAATTTGTACAGTAACATAGGTTCCCTGAAGTGTATGGAGTCAGTAAACAAATGTCTGTCAGTGGTTCCTCACATTAATCTACACTGATCTGCCACTGACATACCAAGAAATCACAGTGCTATGTGGAATGTACACACATATTATGGAAAACCCTGCTCAATCCAATGTACTCTGTACCCACCCCAGGAGATGACTCAGTTAATAAGGACAGCACACAGCCAGGAGATCCCTCAGCCAGTATATCACTGAGGTGCTGGACTGTTTACACAGGTTCATCACCTGCAGCACACAAAATCCTGAACCAGAGTACAGGTAGGTCTGGACTGGAGTCCCACTGTTAGTATTGAAGGTCATACTGGGCATGCTCCTACACTTAAAGAATTACAGCCCATGACTAAACCCACATCTGAATATAGAACTGTGTTGTCCATATATGCCTTTGCATACAGACAGCTATGTACACCTTAACTGTCTCTCCCCACCCCATTCAGACAAGGATTACCCTCATCTATCTGTATGCGACACATATAAGATATATCTGGATCTGCTGAGTGTGATATATATATATATATATATATATATATATATATATATATATATATATATATATAAAAACATATACAAAGATATCAATTATAGACAGGCAGAGACAGGGGGAGAGAGGGACAGACAGAGAGAGGGCTAGAGAGACAGACACCCTGAAAGGCATAGAGTGAAGTACTGTTGCATCCATTTGCACACTAATTGTAACCAGTTGAGCTCTTGTGTGTAATAGTAGTGAGGTAGGGGTTGTAATCTGACATCACCCATCGTGTGTGTATGTGTGTGTGTGTGTGTGTGTGTGTGTGTGTTTCTGTATCTATTACATTTACAGCAGCATACACACACCCAACAGGCCTATGTCTGTGTAATGGTCACCCATATTATGGCCTTGATACTAGTGTCCTCTGCAACAGTGGCCTACCTGTCAGCAGCTACTAATGTCATCCACCCCAACAGCAGTGGCAGACACTCTTCACATGAATAAGCCTCATGGCGCACGCAATAAGTACATAGCATTATAGTGTAGACAGACAGGTAGTGGTTCTAATCCCAACAATGGCAACTCAGTGTGTGTGTGTGTTTATGGATATCCCTTTGTGGCTGTCTGTATTTTCCTGCCTATGTGTGTGCAATGCCAATACATTTTAAGGCCTGTCCCACTCTGTTATCCCACCATTGCACTACTTTACCAGGCCTAAAGATGTCATCTACCTTAGAAGCACTGTTGGACAGTCTTCAGCCATATAAGCTCTGTGGCACATGCAATAAGTATGTAGCACTATAGTGCATACAACTAGATAGGGGTTCTAATCTCAGCACTGGTGACTGTGTGTGTGTGTGTTTGTAGGTTATACCATTTTGAGGCCTGTTCTACCTTGCTGACCCCCCATTGCATTACTTTACAGGGTCTGTTCATGTCATCCACTTTAGATTCACTGTTGGACACTTTCTAGGCATATAAGCTCTGTGGCACATGTGATAAGTAGGTAGCATTATAGTATATACACCAGAACTAAACACCACAGTTCACAAGCGCAAATAAATCTAGCCCTTTGAGTACGAAAAAAAGTTTATTCAACGATCCACAGTGATGCCCAGCAATACAACAATCCACAGCAATGCACAACAGTATTTGCGCCAAAATACAAAAAACAGAACTAAACACCACAGTCCACAAGCGCAAATAAATCCAGCCCTTTGAGTACGAAAAAAAGTTTATTCAACGATCCACAGTGATGCCCAGCAATACAACAATCCACAGCAATGCACAACAGCATTATAGTATATACAGCTAAGTAGGTCAGGGTTTGAATCTCAATACAGTCTACTATAATACTGTGTATATATGTGTGAAGCATATCTCCTGTGGCTGTCAAGTGTGTTGGTTATACTATTTTGGCCTGTTGACCCCCTCCTCATGGCATTACTTTAAAGGGCCTGTTGATGTCATCCACCTTAGATGCAATATTTGACACTCTCCAGGCCATACCACTCATCTGTACAGATTTATGCAAAATGTTCAGATGTTTGCCAGATATAAGTGGTCCGTGTCTCATAACAATGGGTTTTTCTGTCAAACTGTTGGCAAATCAGTTAGAATTGAAGTCAGAAATAATGACATTTGATCTTCAGATGTTATACCCTTCTGAAAATTCATGCTAACACAAAACCTGTTACCCTATCAGTTGTCTAGGTTTGTAAGAGCAATATGTGAGAAGTGTCCCTATTTTTGGGAGTTTATCCCACCATTACTGAAGGCTTTGTCCAGATTAATTGCTGTAAGAGGTTGTGAGGTATGTCACTGGCATATAATCTCCATTGTGTATGCGATATGTATGTAGCACTATAGTACATACAACTAGATAGGTAGGGGTTCTAATCTAAATATTGCCAACTGTGGGAGTGTATGTGTTTCTGTAGGATGTTCTCTGTGGCTATCTTGCCTGCGTGTGTGTGTGTGTGTGTGTGTGTGTGTGTGTGTGTGTGTGTGTGTGTGTGTGTGTGTGTGTGGTGGTTATACCATATTGTGTGCCTGTTCCACTCTGTTAATTCCCCCATTGCTAGCCTAGTCAGGGCCTACAGATGTCATCCACCTTAGAAGCACAGTTACACATTTTCTAACCCAATAGCACAGTGGTGCGTGCAATACTCATGTCAGTCTGCAGTGTACAGAACTAGATAGGTAGGTGTTCTAATCTCAAAAGTAAACAATAAAAGCACTGAAAATAGAAGAGCCACGACTCGTAGGAGGTAAAGAACACCACAATCATTTAATATTTTCACAGCAAACGCACACAGAAGAAAAAAGAACATTAAATGCTTTAACGAATCACAGCGTTTTTTTTTTCACTGTATATTTCATCAGATAACAGATATCAACACATCATTGCTTGACATTTATACCCAAGTTAATTCAAATTATCCAATGAGAGGAATATCCCAAATTCAGCCCGTTAATTAAAATCCAATAAATAAACATCAATAGTAATTTGAATAGCTACAAACCTTACATTCTTTCCTTATCTAATAAAATCATAAACATTTTTATGAATGTAGACTTAAATATGCTTCAGTATCATTAAAAACAAATAATTAAAACTTCCCCAAAAAAAGAAAAGTTAAAAAAAACATATTAAATACAATTTGAAACAATTCAAGGACATTTCTAAACCAAAATCACCATCTAGTGGACAAATGGGAAAGTGTATTGGACGCTTAAATGCATACAATGTTTAAATGTATACAAAATATATATAATAAATATGTATAAGAATAAATAAATTAATATGCATGCATAAAACCTTTTAAATAAACACAAAGGTTTTATGCATGCATATTAATTTATTTAATATATGTATTTAATATGTTTTTCAAAACTTTTCTTTTTCTGGGCAAGTTTTAATTATTTGTTTTAAATGATACTCAAGTGTATTTAGCTCTAAGTTCATAAAAAGAAATGTCTATGATTTTATTAGATAAGGGGAGAATGTAAGGGTTTGTAGGTATTCAAATTACTATTGATGTTTATTCACTGGATTTTAATTCATGGGCTGGATTTGGGATATTGCTCTCATTGGATAATTTGAATTAACTTGGGTATAAATGTCAAGCAATGATGTGTTGATATCTGTTATCTGATGAAGTCTACAGTGGAACGAAAAACACGGTGATTCATTAAAGTGTTTAATGTTCTTTTTTTCTTCTATGTGCATTTGCTCTTTGCTGTGGAAATATTAAAAGGATTGCTATGTTCTTTACCTCCTGAGAGTCATGGTTCTTCTATTTTTAGTGCTTTTATTGTTTACTAGTGTTTTTTTGCACTGAAATACTCTGTTTTTTTTTAGTTATTGACTAATCTCAATAGTGGCAACTCTGTCTTCATGAGTGTTTCAGTGCATATCCCGATGCAGCAGTCTGTGTGTGTGTGTGTGTGTGTGTGTGTGTGTGTGTGTGTGTGTGTGTGTTTGAGATAGCTCTACCATTCTAAGGGCCTGTTAACCCCCCTAGTGGCAATCCTTACAGCACCTGTAAATGTCACCCACTTGAACAGCAGTGTTAAACTCTGCAAAACTATATACGCTGTGTGGTGCTTGCATTATGTATATAGCACTATCGTATGTAAAACTAGGCAGGTAGAGGCTCTACTCTCAACAAGGGTAGTTCATGAGTGGGTGTCTGTGTGTATGTATGTATATCCCCTTGAAGCAGTGTGACTGTGGTAGGGCCACCATTATACCTGTCAATCCCTCACAGAAAGACATCTGGATAAAGCCATACAGAAAAGTGGGACAAAGGCAAACATTAAGCTCAATCTTCACATAGAAAGCATAGAAAGTAGATAACAAAATAGGTTGTGCATTCACATGCATTTTCTGATGGGTATGAGTTGTGACATGACAATATCTGTCATTATTGTCTAACATTAGTTTTTCATGATTTCCCACAAATTTGCCAGAAAACCACAATGTTATGATAAACGGAACACAAATATGTGGCAAACATCAGGACAATCTGCAAAAATATGTAGAGGTGAGAGGTATGGGCACCTTCTGTACCATCCTGCAGGTTGCAGTCCATGTTTGGCCAGGTGTGACCTGTGACAACAACTCAAGCAGTACACAGGTCCCCAGAGTGTAGGACAACAAACATTTTCTAAAGTTGTCTACTAGTTGCATAAAGCAGTTATTGCACATCAGAAGCACCTTAATGTTATGAAAAATAGCATAACCTAAAGTAATATGACACAGAGAAGCTGTCATATTAGCAAACCAATGGAATTCCTGTCCATTGCACTTACCATGGGTATAGTATGTCCTGCTACCTGTCATGGTACTACAAGACGTGTCCCACAGTTCACATTTGATAAGGCAGGATACCCAATCTGTGGTGCCTATGTGTGTGCAATATGTAGACATGTGGAGGCCTTGTGAGTAGCTGCTGTGACCCATATGTATCTAGGCATGAATGCTAACTGCCACCACCAAGATATGTAGGTACTGCCTAAGGCTGTATCAACTGTAAGTAGTGTGCTATCTGTCATTGACCCACAAACCACTGTTGACAGACTGCAATGGGGTCATACAGTGGGTATGGAATGGTGCCAAGCTCCTGGCCTCAATCTGAATGCAGACAACAGTAGCAGCATACCATACGGCATGGACATGGCCCCATTATTTCCCACATCAACGGCAACACCATAAATAAACAGACTGCAGTGACAGACCTGGGTACTCAGGATGTTGTATTCAGGCAACAACTAGTGGCAGTGGTCAGAAAAGGCTTGTACATGGTTCACCACATAGGTAAACAGACTGCATCCAGACAAAAGGTAGACATTACCTCTGCATAGTCCTCAGTCAGCACAACAATACATTATCTGCATGGCCAGTCTGCGATGTACCAATGCAGACATTGGCAGCAACTGTAAAGGCTATGTTAACACCCACAAAGCTTATCCATGACCTTCACCACCTGTTCCACACAGACAGCCTTGAATCAGTACTGCCTCACTGGGTATCAGTCAGGTTGTCCACAGGTGGGCTGTGGCAATGTTGTGATCAGCCCTTCAACAGTTGCCCCATATATGAGAGTATAACTCTGTGCACATTACCGGCATGACAGGCCTGAATCACATACGACACAGCAAAAAAAAAACTGATAGAGAGACAAGTTTGTCACCCAGAGGCTGCCCTGTCTCATGAATGTACTCCACAAACATGTCAAACACAGTACCATGCAGACCCTCATCAATAGCTTTAAGGTTGAGTGGATGGGAAAAAAAACAAAACATTTCTCCCATGGGTCCAACCTGTGTCCAGCAATGCCATGGTCAACAGGTGCTGATCAATGATTCTGTTGAGAGTGAAGTATGACACCCAGGTCCAGTACTGTATTAACCTCCTCTGTAACTATGAACCTGTGATCCTACGGAACACCCAGGTGATATGTATCAAGACTAGCTTGCTGTGTCAAGGGGTACGCATGCAAGGTTATGCTGTCTGCCCCCATTGTCCCTCACACACTGTTCCGTGTATAAGCACATAGGTAAACATGCACATATACAGCTCTACCTTGTCGATGAAAAGGTCTCCGTGTTGCCACTCCGCCATCTTGAGCTTCTGTAATGGCAGCAGCTCACCGTGACTTATACACACAAACTGGAACAGAATAAGGTCTGTGAGACAACAGTCAGTCAGCAGTACTAACAGCAATAAAGCATCATGGCACAAAGTTACATAAACTTTGATGTGTACGCATGATAACTGCCAGCAGACAGCACCTTACAAGGCATAACACTACTACACTACAAACTGCCATTACCTGTACTATATTCACCCTGTGCATCAGACACATATTAGCATGTCCCTTCATCAATGGTATGAATAACAGGCATGTGGTACAGGTATCATCACATGCACAGGGTGTGGTATAGGATTGCCAAAGGCCTAGGCTGTGCCATACAGTTGACATCATGTGTGTGTGTCTGGATGGGTGCTGGTTAGCTGGGCCATGGAGAAGAGCTGTGTGCATCTGTTGCTGACCTGCATGTGACAGTGATGTGTAAGTGTGTGCATGCACACAGTCAAGCCATTTGCTAGCCCTACATGAGGGTATGTTGGACAGCCATGAAACGTACATGGCAGAATGTACAGTTCACCGTCTCTGGCCACGAACATGGGAACTGGTTCTGCCAGGAGTGGCACTGGCACCACCATGCCCAAGGCTAGATTTGGTACTACTTCCTAACTGTCACCGGTGTCTCCTGGGTCTGTGTCCCTCATGAGACCACCCAGGACCATGTTCCCATGGCCTGCCACATTATGGTATGAACAGCACCCTCCCTTCAGTAGTGCTGGTGGTACTGTCACTACGGGAGTGTGACTGTGCATGGCCATGTGGGCTCTCAGCTGATGATGTTGCTGACCTATGTCCATGTGTCTGACCCCCTACTCTCACCACATGTTCAAGCACAGACATTGCATGGTTAAGGACTGACAATGTCTCATCCTACTGTCTCTCCATTATGTCAGCATAATGATTTAAGGCACAACCAATGCCATGGAGGGAGTCATGCATGCCAGGCAGTATTGCAACCATGACCCTAAGCATCCATCTGGTGTACCATTCACAACATGCCTGTGCCTCCATGATGGACCGAAACATGCATCAGGTGACACGTGCTGTGACACCTCTGACAGGGGCTGGATGGGCAGCAGTCCTCATTTGAGCACCCCTGTCAATCTGCCTGTGTGGCCTCTCGCCAGATCTCTGGCTATGGCTAGTGTCTACAGTCACAGATGCCATAGTCACCACACTACCTTGTTCGATGCCACCACCCTGTGACTTCCCAATATCTGTGGCTGCTGGGTACTGGGTATGTCTGAGCATGCTGACCATGTGCTGGGACATTGGGGGTGGAAGTGGGATGTCAACCAATGGGACAAATTCATCCCCCAACAACTCCACCTATACCTCACAATGGCTACCATCATCATCAGAATCTGATGAGACACTGACATTAAGCTGTGAAGGGGACACACTCCAACCCTCATGGTCACCTGTGAGGGGAAGACAATGACCACATTAATTCCTGCACTATAATGTTTGCTGATACACACACACACACACACACACACACACACACACACACACACACACACACACACACACACACACACACACACACACACACACGTGAGGTGCCACAAAGCCATTATACAGACCACACCTTCTGATTGATGTCATGCACAACACACAATCAGACCACAACCGGCACACTCTAGACAGGCCCTCAGCAACATGCAGTGCAGCTCCATCCAGTTAATTTTGCTACTACTATACACCTGTGAGATATGTGACAAGTCGGAGTATGTGATGGACCTTCACCTTACACACAGTGCACCTGTGTACACAATAGTAATGCAACCCTGTATAGCACAGTGACTACACCTATACAAAACTATGTGCTAATATGTTACAGCTCCTAGAAATATGGTCCTGTGATTACCATTGTGATGCACTGCAGTGAACCCCACCACAAGTGAACATGCATGTATTGCAATATGGCTAAGCTTAATAGTTGTGTGCATGGCAAACTGGCAGCCCTTAACATGGCTAGGGTATAGGTGAGCTATGACATGACAGTTCCACACTCACCAGCTACAGGTTGATGTTCCCCAGCCACACCAGAGGTACTTATGGATTTGTGGGGGAGAGGTATTTTCAGCACACACAAACACACATGTGGCATTGGTACAGGATAATATGTGCATTTATGAACATGTACTGTACAAGCTGTGATAATACCCCAAATTTCTGACATTCATAATATGAGTGTACATGTGTGCATTACAAAACCCCACCCACAAATGCAGATTGACCTGAGTGAGTACAGGTATGCAAAGGCTACCATTATGAATGCTACAGTATTAACATGATGACCACTAGTGCCTTACCTGGATGCTCTTTGACTGTGGAATCCGTGCCACCCATCTCCACGACATATGCTCTGATGGTTTTCTGTGAGCTGCTGGCTGAACCCAGGTTTTCCAGGAACTCCTCTATGGCTGAGAGTGGTGGTTGAGTAGCAGGTCCCCCCCTGTACCAGCACTGTCCCTGGCCACAGTTGCAGTCCTTTGCTGTGCATGGTGTATGAGATCAGTGACACAGTGTCAGACCTGTTCATAGCTCCTGTCCCAGTGGCCCACATTATTCACTGTTGCTACCAGTTCTGCCCACAGGACAGCATGTTGTTGCAGGTTTTGGTGGCTCCTTGCCAACAGAACCCGGTGATGGAGTCTCAGGGTATTGCTAATTGCAGCAATATCAGCTTCTGAGAAGGGGGGGGGTTGTGTCTTCTGTACATCCCACCTGAAAGACATGAACAGGGGAACACATCATAGACTGCATACATTACTCACCATTATGTAGACCCTGCACATACACTATTACCAGCACTATCCACTGGTAACCCCCACATCATACCCCACCATCTATCAGTGCATTATGTCTGTGGGTATCAGCAACATACTGCCATTACAGCATGCATTGCCTCCCTGATCCTGATGTTTCTTGCTACTTGCTGCATATGCTATGAGGTGTTGCACTGCATGTAGCTGTTGTACCTATTACTGCTTGTTCATAGGCTGTCTACATGGCCTGCTGTGGTGTCAGCCTCTTACTGTATTAGTAATGACCTCGTCTGTAGGCCTACCCTTCAGGTCTCCCTGGCCTTCCTCCCTCAAATTCTGGACTATATGGCTAGATAATGTTCTACAGTTTCCCCAGCCAGTGTGTTTGATATTGGTGTCCTGGCACTTTGTAGCACCTGCTTCATGTACATGGATGGACAGCCATCTACAAACACCACCAAGGAACACACTGCTTGAGAGTTGGAATGACTGTAGGAACCTGCAGTTCATGATCTCTGCCTGTCAGTGCAGCATATCTGTCCCCAAACAGGTTGTCAACACAATCAGTACACCTCACACACCTACACAACAGACACAAACATCTGCAGTGGTCCTCAGCATACACATACACAAACAAAGGGGATCTCCACGGTAAAGACACACATAAACACCACAGCCATACACAGTGTATAACACACATGGCCACACACCTGTGTCCCACAGCCACACAGACGTGAGCCCATGTCAAACATGTTACACATAGGGGACTCCAGTGGAGACACACTGGTGTGCCTCTGACCTGGCTATGTATATGGATAGTCACAGTTACTTTTGTGTCAAGTGACAGACTCCGCCATATTGCATATGCACTGCTGTCTCTCACCAACAGGTACTGTCATGGGTTTGTCACAGTACATGTTGGTATGCCTGACCTGACCTGATTTGTATGTTTCTGGACTATATGCTGTGAGACATGAGTGAGCACACTGGTTATGTGTCCCAGGCAGGTATGTTCCTTGCCTTACGCAGCATTATTCTGTAACCCTAACAGATGCCGCAGTACAATCAGAGAATGATTGCCCTTAACATGTCCACATTTCTCCTGTGATATTACAGGGGTTCCAGTACTTGTGAGTCTGGGATAATATGGTAAACAGACCACAATGCTCTGCGATAGTTGGCCTCCATCTCTCTTCACTGGTTTTCATGTGTCTGGCAGTGGTTCCTGCCAGCCCCATAGTGACTCCGTTAATAACATTGGTGAAGTTATCACTACCAATATACAAGTGTCAGTGCAGCACACATTGAAGGCCATGCTGCTAATGCTAGAGGTGTACACATGCCTTTGCCCTCATTGCAAGCATTCCTAACCCTGGGAAATGCTGACATCTGTGCAGTCACTCAGACCATGGTTCAAAGGTGCAGAGAGCACCCTAGCCCTAGATGGTCAACCATCCTATCATGCATGCAGAAGCCAAAGTGTAGCCGGTAATGCCATGGGACAAGGAGTTTCCATATATATGAGACACATACACACCTCCATGCTGTACAGGCAGTAAGATGCACAGGGGACACTGCAGTGGCAGTTCACCATTGCCAGCACAAACCTATTCAAATCACAGCTAGCTACCAGCCACCACATGTGACCAGGAAGTCCATTCTGCCTATATGGACCTCATCAACTGTATTCAGAGTTGGGTCTGTACCCTGATTCTGGGTCAGTTGAATGACTGTAACATACATTGTAAGACATACCCATGCCAGCACACAAATGGCCAGTAAGCCATCAACAGTGGATGTACGTTTGTGAGGCCAGGGTCTACCCCCACATGAGGTGAAGGTGTATTGCAGTCGACATTACACAATATGGGTTACCACTGCCACATCCCTACAGTGTCATCCTGTATGGCAAAGCAACCATTATGCAGTCAAGTTTGCAGTTACCATCTCTCACAATACCCATCTAGCTAGGGCAGCCATGCATACATCTCCAGTGTGGAATACATTCTCCTTGGGGGTATACACAGCCTCACAGCCTCCAACCCCTCATTAAGGACTGGCACCA
This sequence comes from Protopterus annectens, assembly GCF_019279795.1. NCBI lineage: Eukaryota > Metazoa > Chordata > Ceratodontiformes > Protopteridae > Protopterus > Protopterus annectens. Next base: position 752,237,087 of record NC_056739.1, on the reverse strand, counting down.
ATATCCACACATACACACAAGTGCTGTATGTGCATTTGTATAGATGCATGTAGTCATGTATACCCGACAGGCCTACATCATCCTCAGCTAGGATGTGTACTACATACTGTCCATAACAGGGATGACATACCGCTGTCCGAGACAAAGTAGGGGCAGGTGCCCATTTCAGAGCAATGTCTCCTTAGCATGTACAAGAGAATGGGATCCATCCTGCAAATCTGCACAACAAATACAGAGCTTACATTGTCTACATCCACTACAGATAGTCATCTCCCCTACTGCACATATGTCTGCAACAGCACTGGAAGCACCTGCAGCTGCCCACTTGTGGTGCTCAAGGATACCAGCTATACCATTGCTGTTGGTATAGCTCACTGGATGCCTGACAGAGTCAGTGTAGGCTGCACCCCCTGTGTTCCCCATGAGTACATTAGAATAGCCACAGTATGTCCCCCGTCTCCTATATGTGGGGAACAGGTCACCACTGCATGTTATAGTCATGGTATACATCTGTCATGGGAGCCTCACAGGATGCATCCAACATGACCCCAAGCATAACCTTGCAATACCATAAGGAACCATATTCAAAGGAGGACTGACTACCACCTTTGTTCCATCCATTTGTTGGACGACCACTGTCACCCCTTTAGACTAAGGTGGGCCATCCCCCTCTCAGTCACATGATAGACCCAGCAGCCTAAGTAGGCTGTTCTGCGAGGCCATGATGCAGTTTATAGTGAACCCCATTAACAAGGACATTGGCAACCTGCCCACACTCCATTATGCACATGTAGGCTTTGTCAAGGAATGGTTCATGCCTTTTGCACTCGGTTGACCTCTATGACACAGTCAACAAAGCCATGATCAGGGGGAGTGACAGTGCAAACTGCCTACCTTGACCTGGACAAACTCTGTGATAGTATAACCCACATGGCCATTACAGGTATAACACACCCAAGTATGCATCACACCATATGTTACTATAGGTGTCGCACACCAGTGCGCTGACATGACCCACCTATTCCACATAGGGACATCCACCTCAAGTGGTTGACCCAAAACTAGGTGTGTAAACTATTGTTCTGTGTTTGAGACTCTGTCATGTGTGATGTACACATCTCAGGTACATGTAACAGCCATTAACCTATGTCCGACCATGTCTGCGGACGACTGCATGCTGTGTGCTATCACCAGATTTCCTACTGATGTGACATCTGCCTAGGAGGATCTCACACAGATACATGACTGTTATCAGATACATGGTCTCAGGCAGCGTACCAGGACATGCAGTGTGAACCCCTATGATGAGAGTGATGTCCCCACATATTATCACAGCACTAACAACATCCTAGGCGTGTAATCATTTGTGAGGGTGCTTGTGGACACAGGTCTTTGGCAACATGACATTGCAACACAATGTTGCTTTCATTGTAAGGTAAACCATCTGCATGGCCAATGTCATACATAAGGGTATGTCATCAAGGGGACATGGGGTATAAACATTTCCGTATTCCCCCGAGTGAGGACCATTAATGTGTATAATTCCCTGTTCATCATTCACATCCCATATGACATGCAGCAGCTGAGGACATCACAGAGGTTCCCCACTAAGGAATACCAGGGCATCAAACATCTACTGTACACCAATAGGCTATAAGGCCAACCCTCTACCCGGTTTCATACATACTCCTCAGGGGTGACCTCAGTGTGGCATGCAAGGCAATCACAGACCCCACATTGCTGGGACTGCGGCATGAATGCAGGTCATGCTGCACTCTGTTAACACACACACACACACACACACACACACACACACACACACACACACACACACACACACACACACACACACACACACACACATGCCCTCAACCTGGTGTGTGACCTAAACTGGGCTTCTTGACAGCTCAGATGTGTGTCCCACACAATCACCCTGTGGTGGAATGGACACCCTGTCCACATCATTCAGGGTAGTTACTTACACCTTTGCAGGCATAACTTGAATAACTGGATGGTTAACTGCACATACACCCTTGGGATACCACCTGTGTCCCTGCTGGACTGGGGCATCAGGTGCTGACTTGCATACACATGGGCTAACATCTGGCCTAGGCATATGGCTGCTCAGGGCTTATAGCCTAGTTACCTAATATGGTACCAGGACCAGATATGGGCTGAGTGCTGTGACAGAGTGTGTTGTTATGTGTCCACACCCATCACTGCCATCGACTGTTGGGTGTCTCCTATGGGAAGTTTTACAGTACCATGTCATCCAACCTACATCCAACAAATAGGTGAGCGGTATTACAAGTGCATGTGGACATTCCAGCAAATCTGAGGTACACAATAACTGACAGCAGTGCATATCTGATGTAGGGGGGTCCTCCTCATAAGTATCTGACATTTGCAGTACCCAAATGTTTGTGGAATGTATACATGTGCCTGATAGATGTAGACCCCCTGCCAGACAAATGTGTATTTCCAGACACCAGTTGGACAATACGTGATGGTTGTCCCCAGAGTTTGGGGAATGTTTCTGTGACATGCCAGACCCCTGGGAACGCAGTAATGGTACATGAATATCTGGTACTGTATCCATTCAATTACATTGGATGCTCAATATGTATGCACTGCTGCTGAGCCACTGCCAGTGTCCCCCACTACTAGTACCTATAACCTGCTGTCCTGCTGCAGGGGGTCACCAGGTATGCTAGCCGTAGGTGTCAGGCAATGAGATACAGGTGTGGAGTACACAGTGACCTAGCCAGAGTACATCAGGAATGATCAGGGAGACCTGGAAATCTTTGAACTAATCCTGTATGACATTCACAAACTGAGAGGGGCTCACAGACAGTACATGATGTGATATGCTAGCTGTATCCACCAGTACTTACTGTCAGTATTGTACAACAGACAATCCAGTAGCAGTCATATGTGGGCTGACCATTGCTGAGGTGACTCAGAGGCCAGAGCTGTGATCTATGTCACTGCAGACAGAGCCATCAGGGATGGCCATAGGTGCTGGACAGCAGACTAACAGCAACATATCAGTCCAGGAAGTGTTATTGAGACCTACTGTTTAAATACCTATTTCTCATGACTGCATCCCCAATTTGCATTCCATTACATGCTTAGCTTTATGATATACCTGGTATAGTGCTGCACTCCTTTCTGAGAATAAATTCAGTTGTAGTACCCTAGAGAATCACAGTCTGTCTTCATGAAGAAAGCGTCAGACCTGTTTACCATAGGCAGCACCTTGCCTTTTGTAGGTAATGCTCATGAACAGGTGATTGCCTCTGCACTACTCTATGACTCCCATTTGTTAATTGCATCCAGAACAGCTGTGTTCCCTTTCCATTAGCCAATGGCATAGCAAAACATTGCTATAATTAAGGCCTTCATGTGGGCTTTGCCCCTTTTCCTGGGCTGTGAGGTGGACATTATCAAGGTGTGGGAGCTACAGCATCACACAGGATAGGTGGAAATATTCTCCACTGTTTGTATTGATGTGTTATGTCGACAGTTTTTCATGCTATGTCTGGCCATTGTTAGCAGACTTTCACATTTTGTAGCAGTGTACTGTTCAAATGTGTGTTGAGGTGAGTAAGTAGACAGGCATATGTCATACATCCTTTTTATCTGAATGTACATGCTGCTACAGTTGATGCTAGTATATCTGCTGTGTATGTTTGTAGAAGGAGACTGTGACACATGTCCCATTCACCTGAACACCCCCCAACCCTTTATATATGGGTGTTGTGTGGATGCCCTGTTCTAGGTGTTTGGGAGGTATGTTAGGACTGTAGCAGGTAGCTGGACATACTGCTGCATGTGTAGCAGGTCACAGCTGCTGCATTCAGGCTAGGGATTGTGAAGGCACCAGGGGACAGCAAGATATTACTGTCAGTGAGGGTGTGGTGTCAGCTGTTGTGTCACATCATGGCCTGGCTGAGGGTATGCATAACAGTCCAGGTGAAGCATGTGCCTGTGTTGCATATGCTGCATAATAGTGCCATCCAGAGAGTGGCAAGCAACATTTATAACACATATTCATAATTGTAAATGTGGGGGGCCACGGTGGTGCAGCGGTTAGCATTGCCACCTCACAGCAAGAGGTTCTCTGGTTCAATCCTCGGCTGGGTTGTCTTCTGTGTGGAGTCTGCATGTCCTTCCTGTGGTCATGTGGGTTTCCTCCAGGTGCTCCAGTTTCCTCCCACATTCCAAAGACATGCTGTAGGTGGATTGGAGACTCTTAAGTTGGCCCTAGGTGTGAGTGCATGTGTGTATGTGCCTTCCGTGGAAGGTTGGGTGCCGGACTGGCAACTTGACACCGTAAAACTCTAGTGCCAGTCATGATCGGAGAGGTGATCTGCTGTGGTGACCCCTAACTGGGAAAAGCCAGAAGAAGAAGATTCATAATTGTGAAATGTATCCCACCATGCAGGCCTTTAACATGCTACTGTGGGTGGCAGTGACTGCGGTAGGAGCAACCAGTTTTGTTGGACATTGCAGGGCTCAGTTATTCCTATGTTGTATTGACATGCATGTAGTTGTCGTGCCACAGACTGGGCTGTGGGCCAGGACTGTGGGTGTCCAGATGTGACACATGCTAGGAATGTAGCAGATAGAGCTACTGAGTCTTTATCATAGCAGGTGTATTTGTAAGACATATGTGCATACATACAGTGTGTTACACAGGATTAGCATGGACATATATTTTCAGATGGGTATGATGTGTGAAAACGAGCTTTCTGTCATGATTTTGTAACCCCAATCTGCACTGCCTTGCACTGCCTTGTCAGCACACAGAATAGGTTTTATGACAGCACTGCTATAAGTAGGGGGAACAACTGTGGATATTCAGCAACAGTCTATGCAGTTGTCAGCTCTACCTGATATTGTAGGCCTCCCATACATCCAGCAGCATTTATTTGTCTGTGTGCTGGTTCAGTGTCTGTGTCAGAGGCCCACGTACACTGTGATTTGCCCCAGTATGTATATATATATATATATATATATATATATATATATATATATATATATATATGAGTAGTGTGTGACTGACAATCAGGATATGTTTGTAAAAACAGGTGTCATACTCCAAAGCTCAGTTGGCCTAGTGGTGTATTGCTCTGACTGTAGTTCAGGGGATCCTGGGTTCAATACTTGGCAGCAGTGTCTTTTTTCCCCTAATGTTACATGACTGTAGTGCATGATATATTTACAAAAGCATCAGTAATTCCTCAGAGCTAAGTTGGCTTACTGGTGCCTTGCTCCAACTGTAGTGCAGAGGGTCCTGGGTTTGAAACTTGCCAGTGGTGGTTATTTTGTTGCTGGGTAGAACAGTGTCTGAATCAGATAGGGTGATTAAAGCAGTTTTAAGCTGGTTTCTGTGGGTTTGCTCTAAGTGCCGTGGTGCTAGGTGGTACTTAGCCCCGCTTAAACCCGTGCTAATTTTATAAAAAGAAATGACAATGGGGTGATAGGAAAATGGTGAAATGGGGGTAAGAGGGGGAAAAACAAGCTGAAAATAGGTAGGGATGTGCAGGATGGCTGTAGGAAAGGACCATAGCTCCCCATTTCTTCTGCAGCAACAGCTGTACAAGTTTACAGATTTTGTACATGTATTTGGACCCTCAAACCCCAAAGAGAGGGGTAAGGACAACAGAAATATGTTGTGAAGACAATTGGACCAAATTAGTTGTGTCCAGGAAACATGTGTGTGAAATGGATAGCTTTGTATGGGGTTACATTTTTTTTTGGGACAGATGACCATTTTTTTTAAGGTGAGAGTGGAATGTTGGGGAAGGGATATAGGTACGTGTGGGGAGGTAAGTTGGGTGGGAGAGGTAGACAGATGAGACAGACAAGACAGCAGACAGGAAGGGGTGTATGACATATGAGGGGGTAAACAACTTGGATGGGGAGATTGGTTGGGAATCAGAGGACCAAGTGCCCCCAGATTGAAACAGTGGGACTGAGGTCCCCACCCATGGGCAGTCACCACTGCCCCTTCACAGCCATGAAGGTGGCTGTTCTCGGGGCTGGGCACTGGGGCCAGCCTGCCCCTTGAGGTGTGCCAGTCTGCCCTCTATCTGGTGCAGGCAGCAATCCAAATCATTCTGGAAGACCCTGTGCACCAACCTTGAAAGCTGATTACGGGTGACAGGATCATCTCCATGCCCACGCCTGGGGGGGGGGTCGGGCACCATCCCCTGATGCAGTTTCACCCAAGGGTGGTGCAGGACCAGGAGAGGAGGCAGCTCCAGGTTGGGTCCCAGAGATGCTGGGAGCTGGTGCCGTGGCCAGATGAAGCGGGACAGGTGGATCCGCTGGGATCTGCCTACCCAAACGTGTTATAGTGTTGAGGTTTGTCAAAGTGTATTGGTTAGTCATGAAAAAACATTTCAACGTTAGTTATAACAGCATGCATGGGTGTTCCAATTTACCTAGAACAATAGAATTGCATAGCATATGGAACACACTCATAAATGGACTGCTACTGCACAATGGTGCCTCCTATACTGAGCCAACAGATATTGCCAATATACTGACCGACAGATTCAGTGCCAACTTTACCCCTCCCCCTCCAAAGTACCAATCACAATACCAGTAGATTGCCAGGCACCGAGTATTACTGCTGTACAGGTCAAAACAGCACTGTCCAAGGCCAAGAATACAACTTCCATGGGACCTGACAATATCCCTGGCTGTGTTCTACATGAACTACAGAGTGAACTGGCACCTCACCTGTGTGCCCTGTTCAATCACAATCTCACCTCAGGCTTTGCCCCTTCCAAATGGAGCACTGCTACAGTCATCCCTCAACACAAAGGAGGAGTGACTACAGACCCTGGGAACTATCTCCCCATTAGTCAGATGAGTCTGATATGCAAAACTATGGAACACATCATCATGGAGCTAATAAGGGTGGGAGGGTTGGCATGATGGTTAAGGTGTTTACCTTACAGACTCAAGGTGCAGGGTTTGATTCTCACAGGGGGTAATTAGCTAGGCTTAAAATGGTCCATAAGGACAGTTAGCCTAGTACTAATCTATATTCTATATTCTATATTCTAAACAAGGATATAGGGAATTTCCAAACTCTGGATCCCACACAGTTTGGTTTTGTGAAGGGTTGATCATGCCTGCTCAACTTGTTTGACTTATTTGAGCCAGTCACCAGAGTTGTGGATGAAGGCAAGGTGGTTCATACAGCCTATTTTGATCTGGCCAAGGTGTTTGATACCATTTCCCATTCAGGAATCATAGAAAAACTCACTAAGCTAGGCATCAACCCCTGTATCACTAGGTGGGTTGCAAAATGGCTCACAGAACCCACAGTGTGAAAGTAGAGGACTCCAAGTCAGACTGCCGACCAGTCAGCAGTGGAATCCCACAGGGTTCGGTCCTGGGTCCTCTCCTGTTTGGTATCTACTTTTCTGAAGTCCAGGCCAACACAAAGGGTCTTTGGCTGACAAAGTTCACAGATGATTGCAAGTTGCGAGCTATTATTAACTCCCCAAGTGATGTTGACATCCTACAGAAAGGCCTAACTGAGACCAACAAATGGTGTCAGAACCATTGCCTTAAGCTCAATGTTAAAAAATGTTTTGTCATCCCCTTTGGGAAAACTTGGTTCCCATGAATTACAACATCGATGGTAGTCCACTGAACACAGAAGGTGTTATAACAGATCTGTGAATTTAGGTTGACAGCAGCCTCTCTTTTGACCACCACATTGCCACTGTGGTCAGAAAGCCCATCTATGTGGCACATCTCATTACTAAGGGTGCTGCATCCAGAAAGAAATAGGTCATTGTCTCCCTCAACTCTTCCCTCATTAGGTCAATCATCAAGTACAATGCCCCATTTGGCATGTACCTCACTAGACCCTTGTAACAACTGGAGAGGCCGCAAATGTACCCCACAAAGAGGATTCTAGGCCTTAAACACTTGTCCTATATGGACAGACTCAAAAAACTCCAACTATTGTCTGTCTCATATCGCCTACTTAGAGGCGATCTCTGATTGACATACAAAGCCATGTCTGATCCAGCTCTGTTAGAAATGCTACATCTAAAGAAATCCCAATCCCTCCACACCACATGCTTCAGTAACCTCAAACTCATTACCACAATCAACAGAACGTGCTGGAGGGACAGGTTCATAACCCAGAGACTGCCGTTGCTATGGAATAGACTTCCCATACATGTCAAACAGAGCACCTCACTGGCCCTCTTCAAGAGAAACCTTGATGAGTGGATGGGAAATAAAAACTTCACCCTGGGGATCACTCCAGTGGCTCTACTTGACAGAGGCACTGGGAACTAAGTTTGGGTGGAACGATGTCAGGGTAATCCTATGGGCTAGGTTTGTAAAGGCTCCAGGGACATTGCCCTTGTACACACCTATGAAACTATGAACCTATGAATAACAATAGCCTGCCAGTAATAGTTATGGAAAAAGGCCAGCAATGGTGGAATTTCAACAAGGTATGTTAGTATGCAACCATTTTCAAATGTATACCCAATAATACAACACAAGGCCCAACATTAGGTTTTGAGAGCAATATATGTGGAAATGAAACCATATCCATAGTATAACATTAATAATCTGTGATGCAGATAAGGGGTGGGGGGACATTCTGTTAACAACTGTATAGTCTATATTTTTCATAACAGTACTGCTCAATACTCTACAGGTCTGCCCTTACTTTACATCTACATGTGCCCTAAAGCTTGTGTAGCACATACATACCTCTCAAGCCATCGACATGGAGTGGTATGGGCCAAGCTTTAAGAACTATAGGTACATAACTACAGGGGACTTGTACATGTCAGGGTAACATATATGACTAACGAGGTGTACCCTGCAGTGATATTGTGTGAGTGTGCTACCAGCATACTTCAAATGGAGTTATATCTGTATCCAAGGTTAATGGCAACAGTGATCACAAGCCTTGACAGCATGACACTTGAGAGACATGCATCGGGCACAGTGCATGGTGTACATACCTATCCTGCTATCATTTGTGGGTTGTATCATGGGGTTGGACTGTCAGCACATATTTACAGATGCAACAGACATACAGTTGTACCAGCAGTAGAACATTTAAGTTGTTTAATTCAGTTGGAATACTAATGTACTGCCTGACGTTTTATTTAATGGAGATTTATCAACTTGCTGAACACTGCTGTTTACACACTAGTACATCTGGACACAGTTTATTAGTATACCCTTCATACAGCTACTACAAACATTTCTTTACCTGTAAGTCCTGAGGAGAAAATATCCGTTAACATTACATGACAATTTGCACAAATAGTCAAGACTACTTGTCTGTTACTATTAAGGGTATTATTGTACTATATATTGCAAGATAGATCTGTACTCACCACACTGTCAGCGCATCCTTGGTAGGTGCCCAGCATGGGACTCTAAGTTGCGAGTCCTCTCCTCTGCAGTTGTAGGAGGAAAATGCACCATTATGCATACCTGTCTATCTGATATTCATAGTACAATTTGATAAATCACCAGTTGCTATACTTACAAACTACTGGGACATTCTGGTCCTGAGAATCTTGGGTCCATTGAGCCAAGAGCCCCCTTCCTTTGTTTCAGGTCATCATAATGGTGACACACCTACTCACCAGTGCGGAAGATTCCAGTGGCATTGGTGAAGTCATGTGCCAGACGATCCCAGGCCTCAGACTTGTATTTAGTGCCCTGGTACTGGCCCTACAACAATCTGGCATCATGGTCTTTCACTAGGAGTCCAACCGTGACCCTGGACTCCAACATGCCCCAGCACTGCTTCCAAAAGCACACTCCCTCTCCAACTCCAGACATAGCCCCTGCAGTGATTAAACTCCAACAGGTTCAGCTGTATTCTCACCTGTCCAGTTTAAATAAGGCTGTTTTCCTGCACTTTGCTACCATTGATCCATTTTGAAAATGTTAAGCATCACTTAGCATCACGTAAACCCACTGAGCTCAGCTGAGCAGTGCTTAAATAGGGACTGCTTAGCAATGCTTAAACCAGCTAAGCAGAGCTGCGTCTTGCTAAGTACTGCTTAAACAGTCCCTGTTTAAGCATTGCTTACAATGGCTTAGTGATGCTTAGTAAGGCTTAGCTATGGGCAAACTTCAGTTCTTTCATACATACAAAATTATTGTAAGTTATTGGTCATTACTGATACTTCATTCTTAGCTGTATCTATTTTATTTTATATATCCTAAACATATGCATTTTACTACATATTATGTTCCTGTAACTTTAATGTATTGGACACTTGTGTGTAACTGGGGCTTTTATACTCAGGTCTCCACTGTAAATGGGCTTCTGATCAAGCTGGACCAAGCCAATTAACATATTTTAATGTATACATAACAAAAAAAAAAAATTTACATTTCCCTAGTACATGTAAAAAGCTGAATGGTCGAGATTCGACCCATGCACCTACTGTACATAAGGCCATCACTCTAACCATTCAGTCAGTGAGGATCGGTCACTAAACCACTTTATATAACTCTTATTTATGTTTAAGCACTGCTGAGCACCGCACGGCACCGCACAAACCTGCTCAGCTATGCTTAAACTTGACCCTTTGGACAAAAATTAAAAGCATCCGGTTTCTATTTTTGGATGTCTGACATGTGTTCATTGCTAAGTGCTGTGCCGCATTACGCAAACACAACAAAAACAAAAAAAAAAAAAAAAAAAATGTACAGGGACAAAATGACATTTCCACATTTAACTGCACTGCCATATGGCACTCAAATGTTACAGGGGTGTGTTATGGATACTGTAACACACCCCTTGTGTGACATAAATAAATGAATATATACATACATGTTGAGGACACTTTCTTTAATATCTGAGGCCGTATGACACTTTGTTAGTGCAGGGGGTGTGTTACGGACACTGTAACACTCTCCCTGTATGACATTAATAAATATACTTACATACCAGTGTCTGAGGACACTTTCTGTAATTTTTAGTGCTGTATGGCACTTTCAAAGTGCCGGGAGTCTGTTATAGACATTGTAACACACCCACTGTTTGACATAAATACAATTGTAAATAAATGCCTGAGGACACTTCCTTTAATGTTTTAGTGCTGTCCGGCATTTTCACAGTGCAGGGAGTGTGTTACACATCTCCGAGCACAGTAACACACCCCTTTGCACTGATTCAGTAACTGTATACATGGTTCTCTCTCAGTAGCATGCCTTCATGAATATGCAAGGCACGCTGCCGAGGGGGAGCTTAAGACACGGCCACCATACAATCTGTGTAGGGCTTACACTATTCTTACATGGATTTTATTTAATCCAGGGATTTGTTTAATCTATGAACTATAGCTTTTATTGTATTAAAAGAAATATTATTTATTGTGCTTACCAAATGACCTGCAAATGTTAATCCTATTAACTATTGTTCGGCCACATGATTGCCTTAATAAAATCCCCTGTGACAGGGTGATAATAAACACTAAGTTTTCAGGTCTGTCCTGATAAGTTAGGTGCCTGAGTGATGTGAATTTTGTTTTTTTTTTGTTTTCATGAAAAAGAATGTTAATCCATCCCAACCTAAATAAACAAGTCTTAATTACTGTAACAACATAGACTTGTACAATGGTATGAACATATTCACTGTTTCTAGTGTAATATTGAATGTAATAACACTGTTATCATCTAAGCAGTTATTTTAAATGATCACTGAAATAAAGAGTTTCCAAGAAGTTTATGGTCAGTAGCATGAGGATACAAGTTATTGTTTGCCCATATCACCACACTTTTTAATACTGGAATATACTTGAAATTATTTGCACCAAAACATTAAGCCACCAGCTAGTTTGGCAATGTAACCTGATCAACAACCGAATAATAATGAGACTGTCTTCATGTCATCTGCAAATCTGATGTACCACATGTAATTATGGTTGGCAAAAAATGGCATCACGATATTAAACAAAAAATAGGCTCAAAATGAAACCCTAAGAGACAATAGATATTCCTGAGTTTGGAGACCTAGTTTTTTAATTCTTACTTTCATAGATCAGTTTAACAACTAATTAGAAATCCAGTGTATTGATTTATGTTTTAATAATTGATTTATGATCTTTGTATATGGAACTGAATAAAAAGCTTTATTTATATCTAAGTCCATTGAAAGATCTTACAAACCTTTATTCACAGCATCTATAATGCTAGACCAAAAGTATAACAGGTTAAAAACAAGAAGAATTCCCTTTTATAAATCCATACTGGGAACCATCCAGCATTTCTGAGAGTCCTAACAAAAGAGGTTATAATTTCCCTGTGACTCAAGTTAAACCTGTTAGTGTATCGCTACTTTCCCTGTGACCCAAGTTAAACCTGTTAGTATATTACTACTATAAGAGTAAGAGTCATTGACTGTATGAATGGGTCTGACAACGGCTCCTTTCCACAGGTCAGGAACAAATGTTGTTGTGTCTTTCGGCTTTTCCCGGTTGGAGGTCGCCACAGTGGAACTTCAGTCTGCTAATGATTGGCAGTAGATTTTTACGTGCTGACTTGCCAGGCCTAACGCACAACCTTCAATGAAGGAATGCCCATTCACGCATGTCACCACCCAGAAGACACTCTAACTGAGAATCGAACGGGCAACGTCTAACTGTGAGGTGACAACGCTACCGCAGCACCACCACTGCAGGGCAGGAACAAATGCAGTAACCAAATTATTGTAGAATAAATGGGTTAATCTCTGAGGAGCATGTCCAGTATGGGAAATCCCAGAGTGGAGACAGACCTGCGGCAGAATGGCCAAAGGAGCACTTGAGGAGGCACACAGTATTATGTAAGGGCCTTCCTTGTTTTATTCTTATTTGTCATGAACCAGGTATATGGATTGGTCTGAAGGACCCCTTTAAGCAATGACCTGTCTCAAAGTGTGACTCATGTACTAGTTATTTACATACAGACTGCTGTCACATACACAAATTGCTTACATACAATCAGTAATAAAGTACAGTGTAATAATTTAAAGTATCTTTGCATGTGCCTAAAATCAAATCGGAAATAAATTGTTTGCAATAGTTATAGTTGCAATAGTTATAGTTGCAATATGTATATACAATTTATTCTTGACAAAAATAAAGATGACTCATTCATACCACACTTAATGTTACATATTTTTGTTTACAAGGCTATTTATGAATCCAGTAATATCAGTTTATTACTCATATCAGCAATGTATTAGTGAGGGTGCTTAGAATTAAGAATATGATTATGCAATACAACTGAGGAGAATAGGAATTTCCAGGATCAAGATTAAGGACACTGTTTAGAGATGTTGGAAGTAATATTTAAATATAGTAGCAGGGGTGAATCATAAAAGTGTTAATGAATTAGAGAGAAATGAAGATAGTGGGAAATGTATGACATAGTTAAGAAGAGAAAGAGAGAGAAGAGCACATAAGAGTAAAGATGAAAGGCAAACATTTTGGTGCTTTCTTAACACATTTTAGCACTGATGCCTTAAAAAATTGTATAATGGGCTGTTTAAATATTTGTAGGTCCAAAATTCTACGAAGAGGGACTAGCTTTGCAGAAAGCTTGTTTAGTGATGTTGGTTGCAAAATGGGGATTGTTAACTTGTAAAAGCTTAGGGGCAGATTTCTTAGTTGGAAATTGGGTTTGTTGTGATGCCATTTAATAGTTTATTGGGACAGAATTTGTCATGGGGTAGATAGGGTGTCTCTAAATAAACAGGTGCCTCTTTAATCAATGTAATTTCATAGCATTTTAATGCATGTTTTTTTGCACTTTCTAATATAGGAAACAGGATATTCTTAACTATTCCTAAGTGTGACACATGTGCAAAATGAATTTCCAATTTGTATGATTATTTTAGGTTATTAAAGATTTTAGATATTATTTCTACATGGTGGTTAAATGTCAGATGGGGATCAATTTATTTTTCTAAGTGCATGAAATATCGAACATAGTATTTTAGTTTTCCAAGGAGCTTGTAATTATATGGACTTATCACAATGCTGTTATTGTTTGGGTTAGTAGTTTTTGACATTGGTACTTGTGGGAAATTCCAAAAATTGTAGTTGTAGCTGGATTTGCAGTTAATTACTGTTGTTACCAGATTTTAGTAGTAGTATGAGATCATCAGCTTATAGAATTAAATTGTAATGGGGAGGAGCATGGAAAGTAGTGAGATAATAATTATTGGGATATGATTAGACCTGGTATTAATCTTGAATTGCACTAGATCAAAGTGTAGAAGAAATTGAGAAGAAGTTATGTAGATGTACTGAGAATGGTCTATTGGTAAGATAGTTATAAAACCATGGTGTGTGTGAGATGGCAAAAGCAGCTTTCATTAGAAAAGTGTAATCACCTAAGTCAAAGGCTCATTTAAGATCTAATAAAATAGAGTAAGTTCACTGCTGTCCATATTGTGATAAAATACATCCATTACTGTGAACATAGCTGAACATAACAGCATTACTATTGTAACCTAGGGGGAAGACATGTATGTTGATGAAGATGTGATTGGACTGCGTAGAGAACAGAACTTGTTTTTGAATTAATTTTTCCTAGGACTGTGCTTAATGATGGTAATTACTTTTAGGGCTGTAATATATCAGGGCTGCAGGGTTTGTTACTTGGTATGGGGGGCGGACTCAGTTAGTGGTGTTTTCTGTCATGCGGATATGTCCTGTTTTTAAATAGAGATTGTCATTATGAGTCAGGGGTTTGTAGATATATGAAACTACTTTGTTTTAGAAATGTAGAATACATAACATAATAGCATTGTCTTCAGAGCATGAGGTATCCTGGAGTTCTAATAGTAGTGTGCTTACAGAGCTAAATGCTGTATTGGTGAACTGAATTGGGTAGGTAACTTCATAAGGATATTTTGAGTTGGGGTGTGTAATATATATATATATATATATATATATATATATATATATATATATATATATATATATTTGAGGATATATGTGGCAACAATGGGGGTATGGTGGCTTAAAGGACTTACTTTTTTATTGTTTCTAGGGTTATGTTTAATTTACTTGAAAGTACTTTTTAATGTCCAAGGAAGTATTTAAGATTTATTCCCTAAAGTTTTGGGATATTGAGCACAGTTTGTTTTCAGATAGGCTGATTTTATTGTTTTAATATTCTGTTTTTTTGTTTTGTTTTTAGCTCCTTAAATTGATTATAGTAGTGAACATTTTTAGTTTTCCATTTATATATTAACTTATCTCTTTTATTCATTTTTTGTTTAACATTTTTGAGTGATCCATTGACATATACTTACTTCATACCAATATTTCTAAAAAGTATAATTTGTTTTGTATTTCTAGCAATGCATCTATAAAGAAGTTCAGGGCCTGTGTTACAACTGATAAATTGTATATAGGGGTCAAGTATATTACATTAAGTTAGTTAAGATGCATTATTTCCTTAATGAGAGGAACACTGTCATTACTGGAGTGAGAGTTGTGAAGGGTGAATTGTTCAGTGAAATTATTAAATAAGGAAGTTTCATTAATCATTTCTTTCATGGAGCCTAGTAGTATATAATTGTGTTGAGATTACCACTTTTGTTGGGAGTTGAATATTTTAGAACTAGTGTGTGATTTTTTGGTGGTTGGTAGCCATATCAGATATAGAGTTTGGTTCTGTCTCCTCATGTTTGCATACTAGCCAGTTGTGATCTGTTATGTTAGGTTCTTGGACAGCAAAAAGATGTCTTCTTCTTTTAGGGCTGAACAGTACTAAAATAAGAAAGCATGGAAGTAGAAGGAAGGGGTTTCAAAAGAGCATTTTTCTGCCCAGAATATCATGAACCAGGTGCAGACTTAACAAAAACAACTTCCCTAAAAAATGGGGCTCTAGAACTTCCTTCGTGAGTTCTACTTAAGACAGGGGAGCTTCAGCCTGAACATATTTTTCCAAGCCATAGCAACAGTACAATCAAAATTTCACCAGGACATATGTTGGTCCTCTGCTCTGTTAATGTCAATGACAGTCTCACAAAGAAATTCCTTGAGCTGACACTCTTGGGTGTCTTTAAACATATCCAGAATTTTCATAATTATGCATGACTGAAAGTGGGACAGAAGAGCTAAATAATTGAGTGTCATAAGGTGAAATGTGGCAGATAATTAACATGTCATGTGACATTTGCATGAAGTCCCAAATTCCTCTTCTGGTGGTAAGGCAGAAAAATATTGTGATCTCTGACACCAATGCTGGATTGATGGTATCATACAGAAGTCAGCATGGAGATGCCAGGTATGTTGTTCTACCCACTCAGTTAGAGGCTTGTACTTGTTGGTCTTCTTGGAGGCCATGATAGCACAGTTGTAATTCTTCAGACTACTTTGATATTATCTCAGATGACTCGTGTCAGGGAAGTGGTACCCACTGGCCCTCCAGGCTTCTTCCCCAGATACCTAACCAGACAGTGTTGAAGGGAAAGATAAGGTCTGAAGCAATTCCATGCTGTTCCTTATAATAGTTCCTTATTTGTGAGTGCCTATCCAATCTTCTAGGTCCAATTTGAATGAAGATAGTGTATCACATTGCTTAATTTGTACGGGGAGTCTGTTCCAGAGCTGCGGAAGGCACTACATTATAAATCTCTCTCCCTGTCTCTCTCTCTCTCTCTCTATCATGTCTTATTTACCTTTTGGTGAGAATTTAGTTCCCTGACTCTGTTATTAATGGAGTAATTTGATCTGTGGCAGTACAAGATATCGAGGATCACTAGTTCTCTATCTGCATTGAGGTTAAAGCTTGGATCACCCCTCCTGAGTCTGTATGTTACTAAGTAAAAGGACAATGTTTCCAGTCTTTCCAGGTAAGTTAGGGTGTTTAGGCCTGTGATTCCTCTTGTTTAGGATAGGAGCTGAGGGCATAACTCCCACAATCTCTCTATCTTCCATTGAAGCTGAAGACTGTCTCATGTATAGTCCTTACTAATTAAGGGAGAGCTCACATCCTACAGTGTTCAAGGGCTGGTTAAACACTGGATCTACCTTGACAAGCGTTTAAGTTTAGGCCTCCTCTGGTCTCAGCATTTGTTCTTGTAGCAATGCTCCAGATTATGCCTGTATTTGCAAAAAAACATCCTCCAGCTACTTTCTACATGAAGAGCTGCCTATGATTGCCATTTTCTTTGTCATGAAATAGGCCAACAGCATTTCCCTCCTTTGCCAGATATGACCTCAGACACTTTTGTCAGTTGTCAACATCATGTTCTTCCCAAAGATAGTGTAAACAGTAACTCTCTAGGCCCTGGCTGGTAATTTTACAGTGACACAGACACTTGTTTCTTTGTTTAGACATATAAACACAGGACTTTACTAATAACAGCAAGGCTCAGGATCCAGACTGATCTAGTGCTGCTTATTTCCAAGACCTGCAGAAACCTTATATCCTGACAGGGCAGCTTAGATCATCAAGTGAGCAATTGCTTCTAAGGGCCCAGTTATATTCTAGCCAGGGAGCTCAGGTCATCAGGTGAGCGGCTGCTAGCTGTTCTAAGGCCCAGTTATATCCTGGCCAGGCAACTCAGGTCATCAGGTGAGCAGCTGCTAGCTGTTCTAAGGCCCAGTTATATCCTGGCCAGGCAACTCAGGTCATCAGGTGAGTGGCTGCTAGCTGTTCTAAGGGCCCAGTTGGATCCTGACCAGGAAACTCAAGCCATCAGGTGAGGGGTTGCTAGTTGTTGCTGTTCTAAGGTCCTGGTTATATTCTGGCTCAGCAGCTGAGGTCATCAGGTGAGCAGTTGCTATCTGTTCTAAGGGCCTGGTTATATTCTGGCCAGGCAGCCCAATTCATCAGGTGAGTGTTTGCTAGCTGTTTTAAGGGCCCAGTTATATCCTGCCCAGACAACTCAGGTAATCAGGTGAGCAGCTGCTAGCTGTTCAAAAGGCCCAGTTATATCCTGGCCAGGCAGCTCGGGTCATCAGGTGAGTGGTTGCTAGTTTTTGCTTTTCTAAGGGCCCGGTTATATCCTGGCCAGGCACCTGAGGTCATCAGATGAGTAGCTGCTATCTGTTCTAAGGGCCCAGTTATATCCTGGTCAGGCAGCTCAGGTCATCAGGTGAGCAGCTGCTAGCTATTCTAAGGGTCCAGTTATATCCTGAACAGGCAACTCAGGCCATCAGGTGAGTGGTTGCTAGTTGTTGCTTTTCTAAGGGCCCAGTTATATCCTGGCCAGGCAGCTGAGGTCATCAGGTGAGCGGCTGCTATCTGTTCTAAGGGCTTGGTTATATCCTGCCCAGGTTATCAGGTGAGCAGTTGCTAGCTATTCTAAGGGCTCAGTTATATCCTGGCCAGGCAGCCCAGGTCATCAGGTGAGTGTTTGCTAGCTGTTCTAAGGGCCCAGTTATATCCTGGTCAGACAGCTTAGGTCATCAGGTGAGTGGTTGCTAGCTGTTCTAAGGCCCAGTTATGTCCTGGCCAGGTAACTCAGGTCATCAGGTGAACGGCTGCTGTCTATTCTAAGGGCCAGGTTATATCCTAGCCAGGCAGCCCAGGTTATCAGGTGAGCAGTTGCTAGTTGTTGCTTTTCTAAGGGCCCGGTTATATCCCGGCCAGGCAGCTCAGATCATCAGGAGAACAGTTGCTAGCTGTTCTAAGGGCCCAGTTATATCCGAGCCAGACAGCTCAGGTCATCATGTGAGCAGTTGCTAGCTGTTCTATGGGCTCAGTTATATCCTGGTCTGGCAGGTTAGCTCATCAGGTGAGCAGTTCCTAGCTGTTCTAAGGGCCCAGTTATATCCTGGCCAGTCGAGTCAGGTCATCACAGTAGCAGTTGTTAGCTATTCTAATGGCCCAGTTAGATAGTTCTGGCACAATTTTGTTTTCATATCTTGTCATGGTCCTTTGAAATCAGCTACATTTCCTGATTCAGGCATGCAAGTCAGTGTCCTCCTTTAGGAGGAATCCAGGAGACCTCCTTTTTAAGAAGGTATTTTGTGGCTTCAAAGAAGGCATTTACTCTACCTTTAGGACTTTAAATGTTTTACATTTTAATGATTTTTAAGTGTTATTGTTGGTTTGATTCATATAACATTTTGAAATTTTACACTCATATTGACTATTTCTTAAGATCAGGCATTTTAATATTTATTTAATTACTTCCTTGGTTGCTACAAAGCAAGTACATAACTGTATCAGTATTAATATGCCCATCTGCCATTTATAACAAAAAAGGCAAATTTGTTACAAATAAAAGTACAAGTACTCATCACTGTTGCATACTTTAGAAACTTAACCAGATGTCCTAGATAGTAAGATAAGTTGCATACACCTGCCATTCATCTACAAATGACTGCACAAGGAATCCTGCCCAAACCTAAAATGTTTATTAGACTGGCACACAATCTACCAGTAATCTTAAATCTACTGGACAGAAGTTCTTAAAGCTTAACAAAACAAACACAACAGTTGATGACACAGCCCAAAGATTCTGCCTAAAATTTAAATATTTAAATCTTTCTCTAAGCAATACTCCCTTAACCACATCCCACGATCCCAGTGCAGTCTACAACTGCAGATATCACCTTAAACTAACATGTGACAAACACATTGCATGATGCCCATTAGTACAAGTGCATTACTCTTTATATCTCTTACGATTGTTTGAAAAACATATACCCTGGGATTCAGCAAGCTCTGCACGGCATGCAGGAATAGTGCAAGAGCTGCTGGAGGTAATATGGCCGCCGAGAGATTCAGGAACAAGCTCCCGGGACTTGCAAGAGCGCTCCTGCACTATTCCTGCATGGACACAACTCCTGTATGCTAATTACCCCATTTGCAGGTGAAACCCATGCAAATGAGGTAAATTAGCGATCCAGGAAGCTGGCAGCCATTCGTGCAGGATTAGTGTAACCTGCAGAAATGTACTCGGTTAGTAACTGAGTACATTTCTGCAAACTACAAAATGGAGCCATGACAGCTCCAACTAAAGGGTGTATATAATGTAGAAGGCATGCCAATGGTCAAATATATGGTCAGTGGCTTGGAAAACAGTTTCAAAATAACAAAAAAATAGCTTTTTTTTGGGCCAATTTCGGACGTTTAAGCATAGAGCCAAAGCGCACAAATGGGATCGGCCCAAAAATAGAACTAAAACCTTGAAAAAAGCTTTTTTATGCAAAATCACAATTTTGCCATTATAGTCAATGGCAGACAGAAGTCAACAAGGCCAGTGAATAGTGATTACTAAGGGGGAAGGCTCAGTGTCAGAATTGTAACTAGGCATTAGCAGGCAATTCTATGCAAATGAGGGGAATGATACTGAATCACAGATTTTCCCTCATGGCTAGCCTATACCCAACCGTGTAGGTGCAGGAAGACCATGGTGCAAGCCTAAGAGTTAGCTGACATCATAGAGGGTGTGTGTCAGGCATACTGTAAGCTTATTGGGAGCTCTGTGGCTTGGGTTTACCCTTAGCTTGGTAGAGCTAATGAAGGGGGTGTGTCTGAAGCTGCCTAGCAGTCTTTACACTGCCTAAACATGTGTGTGTGCTGCGCACTGGGTTTAAAAAAAAAAAAAAAAAAAATTAAACCAGGAAATAGCAGCTCCGTTCACATCTGAGCACTGGGTTTGCATGGCGCACCACGGGGCTTAAACAGGAAGGCAATGGGAAGGAAAAACAGCAGTAGGATGGTAATCAAGGAGAACTAGCATAGCTGGCAGGTGAAATGTATCAGACTCGGCCAATTACACAGGAAGCAGCCCAACCCAGCACACTACTATAAACTATGCAAACACCTTTCCCTTTGTCTTTTCCCACAAACTCTACACCACCGGTGTACACAAATGGGGAAATTTTACCTAGCAAAAGCAACAAAATGATAGGGGCTGCATTAGCTGTCATAAATCAACATTTGGAAGAGGCTGAGGGTGATGAGGATGAGAATGCTT
The DNA here is from genome assembly GCF_019279795.1 of Protopterus annectens. NCBI lineage: Eukaryota > Metazoa > Chordata > Ceratodontiformes > Protopteridae > Protopterus > Protopterus annectens. The sequence goes on along the minus strand of NC_056739.1, from coordinate 752,216,125 downwards.
ATGACCAACCCACAGTGACGAGAAGGAGAGGAGGGTACAGACCCAGGGTAACCTACCAGGGGTTACATGAGCTGGAGATAGTGGAGCGCTATAGGGTGGACAGGGATCTCCTACAGCAAATTGTTGAGCTGTGCCAGCCACGCCTCACACACAGAACCAACAGAGGGGAACCCCTCCCAGTGGATACCAAGGTATGTGTAGGCTTAAGAATACTAGCCACAGGTACCTTCCAAAGGCCAACTGCGTATATCATGGGGATCTCACAGGCATCAGCATCCAGAGTACTCCACCAATTCCTGAATGCCATGTCAGCACATGCCAGTGAGCACATATATTTCCTCAACACCCGTGAGGTGTTGACCACCAATATGCGTCTCTTCCACCAAATAGCAGAACACCCTGAGGTAGTGGGTGCTATAGACTGCATGCACATACACATCAAAGCACCACCCGGTGAACGGGGTAGAGTCTACATAAACCGCGAGAGCTTCCTCTCCATCTTCTGCCATGTCGTGTGCGATGCCCAGGGCATTATAATGAATGTGTGTGCTGGCAGCCCTGGAAGCTATCATGACTCCAACATCTGGCATATAATGCAGCTATACCAGAGATTTACCAATGGGGACATCCCATATGGCCACCTAGTGGGGGATGCTGGTTACGCAGTGGAGCCGTGGCTGATGACACCTATCAGAAATGCACACATACCCAAACAAGAACTCCATAATGAGGCACACGCACAGACCATAATCATAACAGAGCATGAGTTTGGGATGCTCAAGTCATGGTTCTGGTGCCTGGACATATCCGGTGGAGCCTTGCAGTACTCACCAGCTACATGTACCCAAATTGTTATTGTATGTGCCATGCTACACAATATGATCCTGCGAAAACAGCTGCAGCAGGAACAGTATGGGGCAGGGCCACACAGCCCTCCACCATTCCCAAGGCCTGCACAGGCACAGAGTGACATGGAGGAACAACCTGAGCCTGCCCCAGTAGGCAGAATGAGGCATGCCCAGTATGCCCAGGCCTTGGCAAAGAGGCAATGCATAGCACATACACTGACATGGTAGGAGCCCAGGAATGACACCTCACTCCAACTCATACATACAGTAAAAGGGATGCCAAACATGACACTACCTGTGCTTAATCATTTATAGGGAGTGTACTATGTGCATCCACCATAGTCAGCTCTGCAGCACCATCATCAATACTAGCACAGCCACAAGGTAAGTCACACTCACTATCAATTGCTGAATGTAGTAATATGTTCTGCTACCTGTATCTATGGTATGGATGTAAGCATGGTAGGGAATGGGGTGGCTGAATGGGATGCCATCAGATAGTAGACACCTATATTGGCAGCATGAAATCCTTAACAAATACTGGTGTCAACATAGTAGGCAGTACTAGACAAGATGACAAAACCCACTGCAGGACATGTGGTGGGCCAAATGTGTGTCTATAGGATACACACATGCATGTCACTGAGGCTCACATACTCAACAACAGTCTCACCCAGCAGGACAGATGTAGATAAACACAAAGAAAGGCTGTGCTAAGCCCTCTGATTGATGGCTATGGAGAACAGCCCCCTCCAGACATACACAGACAGACTACAACAGGTCAAGCAGTGGAAAGTTAGTTCTGAAGGGTAAGAAGTCTGAATGTAGGTCAATAAAACCTAAGAACTGTAGTACACTGATATGCCTCTAGTCTGCAGGACAGGTCAGCATACAGAATGAAATGGAGTACCTGAAATACCAGTACAGTCATAGCAAATGTTTACAGTTGTCAGGTGTGCCCCCCCAATAATCTTATGTATAAATTTAACAACATGTATGTGTAGGTATAATAACAGTGGAGCACAGATTACCTGAGCTGGCCAAAGTAGTAGATTGTAGCATGTGTACAATATGTAGGGCTCTGTGTGTTAGGTTGGTGTGTGTTGTATATTGTGTGAAAGTGGTCAGCATGTAGGCATGGAGAGTTGTGTCCCAGTGGCCAGTGGCCAGTACTGTTGATGACAGGGCCAAGTTCTCACAACTGCAGTGCCAAACACAATGCATCCCAGCAAGACACAATCCAGCAGTAATCCATACTAATTATTCGGATGTAATATCTGTCATCATCTGAAAGATGGACATGTCATGAATGTGGGCCCAGACATACAAACAGTACACAGGTGTAAGAACCCTAGACAGATAGTGTATAAAATATTACTGTCAAACGGACACACCTTTGGAATTGTACATACAGGTTAGCAGCACATTAGTTTGCTGTGAAGTATGGAATAGTGATGTTGTCTGGCCAAACACTGACAGACCACAAAAGGCACGGGTATGAAGTACTGAGAAACTGCTGATGCCCCTGCACAAGCCAGCATAAGTGGAATGTCCCATGTATATCTGTGAGTCAGTTCAAGTAGCTTCCATAGCACACATGCACCCAGCTCACCCCACCATCAGCCACAGGTACCTCACAGGTCTTATCCCTGCTGTTGGGAATGAGTACAATACGACCCCTACCACTGTATGGGAAAAGCCACAGAATGCAGCATGCTGAAGAGGTGTCCCATGCAGGTGTGTCCCTAGCTGTAAGTGGCACCCTGCCAGCATCCACACCAATGGATCAATAAGGACAGAAACTATTGACATTAACACCTTCCACACCTACCCTGTCACCCCAGGGGAATATAGTGGCTTGCAGCCTGGGACTGTAGGCATGACACAATGCACTGGTTCATAGGTTCATAGGTTCATAGGCTATCTGCCCTAGGGCATTTATAAGCCTAGCCAGAGTGTGTTTGGCTTTTGCCACCCATTTTAAATTAATTTTGCTATGCCCTTTTTCGAGGTTAGTATACTGTGCCTCTGTCTAACAGTGAGACAGAAGTGATACCCGGGGTAAACCTACGATCTCTCATCCACTCATCAAGATTCCTCTTGAAGAGAGTCAATGAGGGACTCTGCCTAACCTGGACTGGGATTTTATTCCAGAGTGAAGGGAGACCCTGGGTTATGAATCTGTCCCTCCAGCATGTCCTATTTATTTCAGTGCTGAGTTTCAAGTCTCTCAAGTGCGTAGCTCGATGGGATTTGGATTTTCTGAGGTGCAGCATGTCCATTAATTCCGGGTTGGACATGGCTTTATACATCAGGCACAGATCGCCTCTGAGCAGGCGGTATGCCACTGAGTAGAGCTGGAGTTTCTTTAACCGGGCACTCTTGGTGAGGTACTTTTGGGGTCTTTCCAGTTACTGCAGGTGTATGGTAAGGTACATTCCAAAAGGGGCATTGTACTCAATTATGGGCCTGATGAGGGATGAGTAAAGAGGCACGATGACCTCCCCTGATCTAGATGTGAATCCCTTCATGATTATGTGGGTTATATAAAATGTTTTTCTAACCACTTTGGCCATGTGGTTGTCAAATGAGAGATTGCTATCAACTTGGGTCCCCAGGTCCCTAATTACTTCTGTACTTAATGGATTACCACCTATGTGGTAATTTGTGGGCACTTTGTTTTTGCCAAAGGGGATGACTATACACTTTTTGGCGTTTAGCTTGAGGCCATGGCTCTGGCACCAGTTGTCTGTTTCTATGAGGCCCTTTTGGACGATGCTTGTGTCGGCTGGAGAGTCGATTATGGCACCCAGTTTGCAGTCATCTGCGAACTTGGTCAGCCACAGTCCTTCCGTGTTGGCCTGTACCTCAGAGAAATATATACCGAACAAGAGAGGTCCCAGGACTGAGCCTTGTGGGATGCCACTTGTAACTGGTTTGGAGTCTGACATGGCTCCAGCAATTCTAACCATGTGGGTTCTGTCCTTGAGCCAGTTTGAAACCCATCTAGTGACATAAGGGTTTATATTTAAGCTGGTGAGCTTATCTATAATGCCCGAGTGGGGTATTGTATCAAAGACTTTTGGGAGGTCCAGGTAGGCTGTGTGGACCACCTTCCCCTCATCAATGGCCTTGGTGACTGTTTCAAAGAAATCGACCAGGTTTAAGAGCCAGGATCTGCCCTTAAGAAAGCCGAACTGGGTAGGATCCAGTGTCTGTAGGTCCCCAATATCTTTATTTATGAGGTCCATGATGATTCTTTCCATAGCTTTGCAGACCAAGCTAGTCAGGCTTATGGAGCGATAGTTTCCAGGATCCATTGAGGCACCACCTTTGTGGAGAGGGACCACTGTTGCTGTACGCCACTCTTTATGTACATATCCTGTAGTAAGGCTGAGACTGAACAGTAGTTTTATGTTTGGGTTTAGCTCTTCTTGGAGTTCATGTAGGATGCAGCCTGGGACACTGTCTGGTCCCATTGATGCTGTGTTTTTTGCTTTGGAGAGGGCGGCTCTTACCTGAGCATCTGAGATGTCAGGGGGGGCAGCACTCTGCTGGGATAGATATTTGCCCTTTTGGTGGGGATGGGGGGGAGAAGTTTGTGCTGAACCTGTTAGCTAGGATGTTGGCAATGTCTGTGGGTTTGGTGTATTTTTTGTCATTTTGGACTAATTCTGAGCATATCTGGGAATTCCCACCCAGGTTCCTAACATAACTAAAGAAAGCCTTGTGATTATCCTTAGTGTTCTGTGCAATTTTTCTCTCGAAACTGGCCTTAGACGATTTTATGAGTGCCCGTATTTTTTTGCTAATACTGATCAGAGATGCCTTCCCTTTTTGGGATTTTGCTCTATCATGTAGTAGCTTCCTCCTTCTATTGTATAGTTTGTTTATGGCTGGGGTCCACCAGACAGGATGTCTGCCTTTGGAGGATTGGGTCTTGGTTTTATTTGGGATTGCATGATCCATGCATTCCTGAAGGTGTTCATAGAATGCATTTATAAAGGATTCTGTGGTCTGGGCCATATTTTCCACAGGCCCTGGGGCTTTGAAGGATTCCACCTTGGTTTTGAGGAGTGTGAAATTTGCTTTAGAGAAGTTTTTCACTGTGGTTTTCTAGGCAAGGGGTGGGGTCAGGATGTGAATATCCAGTGAGATTAGTTTATGGTCTTATCTTACCAGTGAGGGATACACTTCTGGTCTGGAGCATAGAGTCCCCATGTTGGTGATGATCAGGTCCAGTATGTTTTCCCCTCTTGTGGGAGTGGTAACAAGTTGTTCCATAGCATTTGAGTTTATAAATTATAGGAACCTTTGGGCTAGGGTGTTGGAGCTAGAGTAATGCTCCCAGTCTATGTTTGGGTAATTGAAATCACCCAATATACTGGTGTTTGGAGAGACCTTCATATTTTCCAGTGTTCTCAGGAAGGCTGAGTGGGGTTCCTGGGTTTGGGAGGGTGGTCTGTAGCAGGCTATAAACTGGAAGGCAGTTTTACACACTGTTAGTTGCTTACCCACTGTTAGTTGATTATACTATCAGCTGTCCTGAGATTACATTTTAGAAAAGTATTCCTGGTGTCTAATGTGCCTGTCCATGTCCATGTACTGCACGATTTCCAAGGGAAGTTGAGAGGTATGAACAACCCCACACTCACACATGTGCATGCATGGACACACCCACAAACACACACATGCATTCTGTATACATCAACCGCCCTCCACTCCATCAGGTAGCACTTACAGACAACTTACCCCTCCCCCACACACACACTTACAGATGAGGTTGCACAAAGATATTACACACAGACCTCTCATTACCCATCTGTCAACATGCATGACGTATGACACTCAACAGCATGCAGTGCAGCTATAGTCAATCTCTGTTACCAACATTATACATCTGTGTGATGCATGGGTTGTGTTAGTAGGTGATGTCCCTACCCCTGGAACACACTGCACCCATGTACACAGTGCACCTGTTCAGCACCCTGGCATGTACTGTGCACCATACCTCACAGGTGTACACACCATTGCTGAATGTGTATATGTGTGTCAGTTATATTTGCTCTGCTGCTCACAGCCCCTATGTGTTTGTCCGACACATACCTGGGATGATATGTGGACAGATGTAATTTGTGAATGCCTGATGTCTTATTTACAGATCTCATTATCAGCGGTGCATGTATGGCCAATAAAATACAATTACACTGAAAACCTTCAAACCTTACTATGGCTATGGGAAGTGTACACCCCTCTTCCCTGATATGCCATGGGGCCACATTACTGCATATGTTAACATTACATGAACCTGATATGTGACATATGACTTGTGCAGTCAAATGTAGTATCAAACAAATATGTTAGTTGTGCAGATGCTGATTGAGATGCTTACAATGTGTGGGTGCATATGTGTGCACACCCTTATCATAATGGTTTGTTGGACCAACTGTTATGTGTACTACAGCAGTCACTGTTCCTGGAAGGGGTATAATAGCATGGGCCATCTGCATTTGCCAGTATTTGGTCACTCTGCATTACAAATGTCTCCCAACTCTGCATGATTGCAAGGCCAACTCATGTGCACAGCCCTTGGAGGTCACATAATGCTGTCACTAATGCTGTGATGTCAGGGTTATGTCTGCCACAATTCATGACCTTGACTGTGTGCAGATACAGCCATTCTTAGTGAGCTGTGGATCTCCGCTTCAGTGCACTGTTGTGTTTCAGGATGACACCCGCTCTCCATCTTCAGCCTTTTTGCAGATGCTTGACAACTATGGCCTACACATGTGTCATTTTGCAATGTCTCAAACTCTGAACACCATGATTACTAGCATGGTCCCTACTAGTGAATGGCAAACATACAGGTGTACACTGGCACCAACAAGATACAGATGGGGATGGTGGGCCTGAGGTCAGGTGAGGTGTTGGTTGTGCAGCATATTTATCTTAATTGATACTGTCTGTAGGTTTCCAACATGGTCTTGGTACACCACTACACATTGGAATGAATGCCTTTGGGGGACTTTTGCTGTTATACATACGTTACCTGTAGAGAGCCCTGGCTGATGTTTCCTGTGGTACAACTGTCCCATCTGATTACCCTAACCTATGGGCCACACTTATGCAGAGTCCAGGCAATTGCCAACACAGATACTGCACAGCCAGTACTTGCTAGACATTCCTGCAATTCCCTCAGTGTTGTGGCATGTTACTAGGCAGCCTGCATGACCAGTTTACAACATGTGTCATCATCTATCTTGGATGGCCATCTGTTTATTTTCTACATTAATCCTGTCCCATACATCCTTGCCACATAAATGACTGTCTGCACTGTTTGCCATGTTATATGCAATGGTGTGGTAAAGCTGTTGGGTATGTGATTCATTCCTTGCCTTGTGAGATGTGTGCAAGCCACGGCTGCCTCTGTTGTAGGTAAGTGGGCACATTTGATGGCTAAATGTCTTGAACAGCAAACCATTTTTTGGTGTGACATTGAGGACCTGTACTTGCTCGAAGGTCCATACTCATGAACAATGCATGCTGTCAGTACCTCAAAAGCTGCTTCCACATTATGTTATCTGGAGTGTGTGCATACATATGCTTTTAGTGTTTGTGAAGGTATTTGTGAATATTTGCTGTGCTAACATAGGATTCCATATTGCACATTCAATGCTCATGTTAGGACCACATTGCAGGTTGTAAGAGTTGTGGAATGCAGTATTGTGATATGCCATAGTGTAGATCTGTAACAGTTGCCATTGTAATAGTGGTATGAACACTGTTGTAGCACTGTATAAGGATGATGTTTTAGACATGTCCCTACTGTAGGACATTTGTCCCACCATTATGTTCATCTCTGTGCACACATCTTGCAATGACAGGTTGTTAGTTATATTGCAGGACTCTTACATACCCTTCAGATACGCCACCATGGTGACCACTGTAATGCAGTGCAGTTAACATCAACAGTAAGTGAACATGTATAGCATGCATTATAGGTAGGTGTGTTAAAGGTATGCATGGAATACACCATTGCCATAACATGACCGGTGTATTGGCAAACCTGAACAAACACCATACTCAGCAGCTACAGGCTGCTGCCCCGAAGGTATACCAGAGGGACCTACATAGTTGTGTGAGAGATGTGATGTTAGTAGCCACACCTGTGGCATTGGTACAGGTGGGAGCAGCATTACATTGTGGTTTTACATGCCGGGCAGCTAGCTAGGGTTAAACTATTCCCAGCTCCACAAAGTCTACTCTTCAATTTTTCCATTGCAACTAGACAAACTTTCAACTTAAGCACTCAAACCATTCATTTCACAGCCCAGCACTTGCTCAAAACTCATAGCAAGCACTAATTACCCTAGCACTAGACCCCCCCTATACTGTCCAGAAGGACAAGGCTCCCTATTCGTTCCTACCAGCCAATCAGTAAAACAGCTCACTTTACCTATTCAGGCATGTCCAAAGGGCAGTTTCAGGTGTACTCTCCAGTCCAACTGGTGAATCTGGGCATTTTGAGGCAATGTTCCAACTGCCTCATGTACACAGACAACCCCCTCCTCCTACCACCAAACACTAATATATGCGAGAGATGCAATTATACAGCCAAACTGGAGGCAAAGCTCTCTCAACCTAAGACTGGAATTGACAGTCATGGGGAGAAGGGAAATACTTGCAACATACTACCAGTCTCACATAGACCTACTAAACCAACACTGGCAAATAACACACATAAATACATGAAAGCATACTCAGAGGCCCTAAATAAAAATCTGCAAAAGAACAGAGACCTCCAAAGCAGACATCCAAGCAACCTCCACACCCCATCACAAACCATGAAACATATACTTTACATAATCAGTCTGCCACGCAATCACAGCCCTTAAGACAAAATAACATACCCAACACACCAGTAATAGGTGACTCTTTAGTCAGGCACACTGATGTCCCACTAACTAGGCTGGACAAGGAGAAGGGTACAGTTAGCTGCCTGTTGGGTGCCAGGATCTGCCATATAACACAAGCACTCAGGTCGCTCCAGAACAAGTACAAATACGACTCTGTCACTGTCCATGTTGGTGTGAATGACCAGAGACGTACCTCCCTGGACTACATGAAAAGAGAATCTCTGATCACATAGCCCAGGCCGGTATGACCCTGACCCTGAGTAGCATCCCGCCTTCACCAAGAATGATGCCACAGTATAAAGATAAAATGATCAATTTCAACAATTAGCTAAGTTTCTGGTGTCATTCAAAGGGGATCCAGTATCTGTCCACCTGGTATGACATGCTCAACAAGCCATGTTGCTTCACAAGAGATGGCTTGCACCTGTCACCCTTAGGCTTTTGAATACTGGCCAAGGCCTTTGCCACCCCCATAGTGCCTTTTTAGGCAAGGCTCAAAAGACAAACCCACCACCATAAACAGCACAAGTAACAAAAAACTGAAGGTAATGCTACTCAACGCCAGAAGTCTAAACCTCAAAATGCATGCACTCAAGGCACTCCTCAGTATGGAGAACATTGATATCTGTGCAGTAAAAGAAACCTGGTTTAAGACTCCAGAGAACACCCCAGCACTACCAGGCTATATCTCATACCATACTTTTTGGCCACAGAACCCAGACTGAAACACAAAAGGCGGGGGTGTATCCATATTCATCAAGGATACCAACACCTCCAGGTTAGTGGCACAGCATGATGCCTCAGACATCATCCATGTACAACTAACAATGGGAAAAACTGCAATTCAAATTGTAGCTTGCTACAGATCACCCACCATGACCCAGGACCCCAATTCCGTGTTTCTGGAGACACTGGAAAATATGAAGTTCCTACCAAACGTCCTAATATTGTGTGATTTCAATTACACAAACATTAACTGGGAGAACTACTCAAGTGCTAACTCCCTTGCCCAACACTTCCTAGAATTTATAAACTTGAATGATCTGGATCAACTGGTCAACACCCCCACCAGAGGTAACAACATGTTGGACCTGGTCATAACCAACATGGGAAACCAGTGTGCCACACCAGAGGTCAACCCCTTGCCGATTAGATCAGACCCTAGTCTAATCACTCTTGATATCCACACCCCCACCCCAATCAAGGAAACCAAAGTGAAAAAACTTTTCAAAAGCAAACTTCATGTTACTTAAGACTGAGGTGGAAAGGTTCACAGCCCTCATGCTACAGGACAACACTGTCCAAGCTGCTGAATCCCTTACAAAGGCACTCTATGAGCACCTGCAAGAATTCATGGATCATGCTATCCCAAGCAAAACCAAGACTCACTCCTCCAAAAAAAGGAAACAAGTCTGGTGGACCCCTGCCATAAACAAGCTATACAATAGAAGGAGGAAACTAGTACAGAAAAGAGTAAAATCCCAGGAAGGAAAGACATCCCTGATCAGTATCAGCAAGAAACTACAATCCCTCATAAAATCATCCAAGGCTAGCTTCGAAAGAAAAATTGCCAAGGACTCCAAAGATAACCACAAAGTGTTCTTTAGCTATGTCAAGAACCTAAGTGGAAACTTTCAGATCTGCTCTGAGTTAGTGCAGAATGGCACAAAATACACTAAATTGACTGATATTGCCAACATTCTGGCAGACAGGTTTAGTGCAAACTTCACCCCCGTCTCACCCCCTAAAGGGCCCATAACCATACCAGAAGAATGTAGAGCCCTGGCAATCACTGACACAGGTTAAAACAGCCCTGTCCAAAGCCAAAAACACAGCTTCAATGGGACCGGACGGTGTCCCAGGCTGTGCCTTACACAAGCTCCAAAATGAATTAACCCCTCACCTAAAAAACACTGTTCAAACTCAGCCTCTCTACAGGCTACATACCCATAGAGTAGCACACAGCAACAGTTATCCCACCCCAAAAAGGTGGAGCCATAATGGACCCTGGGAACTATCGCCCTATAAGAATGACTAGCCTGGTCTGCAAGGCTATGGAGTGCATCATCATGGAACTCATTAACAGAGACATTGGGAACCTCGCAACATTGGACCTTACCCAGTTTGGCTTTGTTAAGGGCAGATCATACCTTCTAAACCTGGTGGACTTCTTTGAGACAGTTACCAAGGCTTTAGATGAGGGAATGGAGGTCCACACAGCCTACCTATACCTCACAAAGGCTTTTGACACCATTCCCCATTCTGGTATTATAGACAACCACACCAGAGATGGGTTGCCAGTTGGCTCATGGATAGAACCCACATGGTGAAAGTTGCAGGCTCTATGTCCAACTCTAAACCAGTTACAAGTGGTGTCCCCCAGGGCTCAGTCCAGGGACACCTCTTATTCGATATATACTTCTCAGAGGTACAGGCAAGCACAGGATTACTATGGCTGACCATGTTCACAGACGACTGCAAACCAGGGGCAATAATTGGCTCTCCAGCTGATGCAGACATCCTCCAGAAGGGTCTCACTGGGATGGAAACCTGGTGTCAAAATCATGGCCTCAAGCTAAATGCCAAAAAGTGCATAGTCATCCCCTTTAGAAAAAACAAAGTACCAGCGAACTACCACATACGTGGTAGTCCCCTAAATACAGAAAATGTAATAAGGGATCTGGGGACCCAAGTAGATAGTAATCTCTCCTTTGATAATCATATTGCCAAGGTGGTTAGAAAATCCTTCTATGTGGCCCACCTAATCACAAAAGGGTTTGCATCTAAAACAAAAGAGGTTATTGTACCCCTCTACTCATCACTCATCAGACCTATCATAGAGTACAATGCCCCATTTGGGATGTACCTTACAAGACACCTGCAACAGCTGGAAAGACCACAGAAGTACCTCACCAAGACGATTACTGGCCGCAAACAGATGCACTATGCTACCCGACCGAAGAAACTCCAGCTGTACTCGGTTGCATACCACTTACTCAGAAGTGATCTCTGCCTGACATACAAGGCCATGTCCATCCCAGAATTGATGGACATGCTCCACCTAAAAAAAAAAACAAATCCCCAAGAGCCACATGCTCTAGGGATCTAAACCTCACCACAGTGATAAATAGGACATGCTGAAGGGATAGATTCCTGTCCCAGAGACTTCCTATGCTTTGGATCAGGATTCCAATCTACATTAGACAGAGCCCCTCACTAACCCTCTTCAAGAGAAACCTTGACAAGTGGATGGGAAACAGAAAATTTACCCCAGGGATCACTGCAGTGGCTCTGCTGGACAGAGGCACAGGGAACTAATCTGAGGGGGTGGCGAAAGCTGAAACATTCTGGCTAGGCTTATAGATGCCCTCGGGCAGATAGCCTAGTACTTATCTATAAACCTATGAACCCGCAATACTACAGATTATGCATATATGTTTATTACTACAAGGCAGCAACAGACTATAAATATATATATATATATATATATATATATATATATATATATATATATATATATATATATTTCATCCCACATATGCATGATGAAACTCTACAGATGGATACATAACAGTGGTCTACTGATGTGACCTGTGGCCTTACCAGCATGCTCCTTAGCCATTGTGTGGGTAACACCCACCTCCACTATGCTCTCCACTAGGTCTTGTGTTCGCGGACGGGCAGGTGCTCCAAGGCTGGAAAGGAGCTCCTCAACATGTGTCAGGGGGCTGGATGGCATGACCCCTCCCTGTTGCAAGCTGATCCCCCCTAACCACAGCAGCATGCCAACGGGCATGGTGGAGTAGATCAGTGCATCGATGTCAGACCTGCTCATAACTGTGGTTATGCAGGCCAACATTGTTTACCCTGTGGACAAGATTGTTCCACAGGGTGGTCCTCTCCTGCAGATCATGGGCTGTATTGCCCAAACAGGGTGTGGTAGTGCTGCACCAGGTATATGATGATGACATCATTCTCTGTGGCTGTGTACAATGGAAGTCTCTCCTGGGGCATTTTGCCTGAATGACATAAAGAGGGAAACAGGTCTGAAGACCTCATACTGCAAAGATATAATAGTTGTTAATACACATCTCTGCCTCCCCACCATATCTGCAACAACAATCTGATCACACAACTCAACGGGTATGTCTACAGAAGACCTACCGTTGGTACATATATCGTATTGTACAACAATTTGTGCAATCTGTTTGTAGTCATGTTCCATGTTAAAACACTATCATTGGTGGCCTGTTACAAACAATGTCACATGCATGCCATTGTAAGGGCCACTATCGTTCCATATATGTATGTGTTCTGTTTGCTAGGTGACTGCTGTACATCTGTTGTTTTGTGTTAATGGGGATATCTATGCATGCTGTTAGACATAATCCTGGAATGTGTGAACTATTACTACCTACATATGTTCTATAACAGTGACACAATAACATGTTTGTGAAGACAGTTGCCAGCAGAACCACCTCTTCCACCTCATCTGGCCATGTTACCTGGCCACATCACATCTGGGACCCACCTTGGGACCTCATCATCTACTGGTCCTGCGCTACCTTCAGGTGGAACCACCTCAGGAGATGGTGCTTGCCCCCCTCCCCCGGAGCACACACAGACAGGATCCTGTCACCCAAAGTCAGGTCCAGGGTCTGGTGCATAGAGCACTCCACAGAGACTTGGGGGATGTGCTACAGCACCTTGAGGCCCTCAGTACAAAATAACAGGGTCCGCATGCTCCTCCTGCTCAGCCCCCAGCCCAGGTCCCTTCAGGGCCATGAAGATGCTGATGTTTCAGTTCTAATTTGCACAGTTGACAGCTATGGTTCACTGCCCACAGGGACAAAGACTATTGTCCATAGCAGTTGTTCAGCAGGACATCATTACAACAACAACTCCTGATGACACATATAAATCATTCCACATCATCTATCCCATTATAATAGACCAGTTACTACATTCATTTACATGCATATATGCTTCACATGCCTGTTGTGGGATTGTCATCTCTTCTGGATACAGTTTGCTGTGTCCCCTTGGTTAACTTGGGATGTCTGTAGGTTCATTTGTTGAACTCCATTTTATTTACTAGATGTTTGTTTGTTTTAATTTTTCTCTCTCTCTCTCTATCTCTGTCTCTCTCCACTACATGGATTGAGCTGCTTTGAATAGATTGCAGCATGGATTTTTTAGGTGATGCACATGATCAGGTGATAGCCTCTGCATCAATCAGTGTCCACTACTTGCTACCTGCATGCAGCTTGCTGTCTTAGTACTTCCAGTTACCACTGTCATGGCAATCCACTACTGTAAATTACTAAATCATGTGGGCTTGGTCTTTTTACCTTTCCCATATGGAAGACATCCTTCCTGTGTGTGGGCAGCAGTATTACAGACAGTAGGTGGCAATACCTCTTAGAAGAGGACTTGCAGACACAGGCTAACTACATATTTGTATAAGGTTCCAGACCTACAGACAGTGTGAGAAATGTTGTTATATGCATTGTATACTGCTAGTGTTACAGGGTTTGTTTGTACATACTTGTTTAGCATGGAATGCAGTCTGTCTGCAAAGCTCTCAACTGTGGGCTTATCTACTGTCCATTTTAAAAGGTGGCAACAGTAGGAATACTGTTTGTTCAATATGCTGTGCACCCTCTAAATATGTATATTCCTATATATATATATATATATATATATATATATATATATATATATATATATATATATATATATATAATATATATATATATATATATATATATATATATATATATATATATATATATATATATATATATATATATATATATATATATATATATATATATATATATATATATGTATACAGACATGGGTCTCCTGCTTAACATCGAAAATACACTTCTCCGAAATTAAGCAGTAGACCCTACACTTCAGCAAAAGTCCACTTAAACTAAAGTGCACTTTCGCTGAAGTGTACTACCCAAAAAAAAAACACTAAAACATGTTTTTCAGGGGGGCAAACCCCCCCTGCATCCCCCATATGGGGGAATGTATCCACGTGGATGGATGGGGATCCAAGGGGAATGTGCAAATCCTGACTAATCCTAAAAGTTTCTTAAATATTTCTGTTACTTACATACCATGGAATTGACAAATGTAATTGTATGTATATTTTGTGTCTCTCTCTATTATGTTATTAAGAATTTACCTTGATGTAAAACTATGTGTGTATAATACATACACACACATATACATATATTACTACGTATATATATATATATATATATATATATATGTGTATAGGAATATACATATTTAGAGGGTGCACAGCATATTGAACAGCCAGTATTCCTATAAATGACCTTAGTCATTTCAAAACTAATCTTAAGCTTTTCTTCAAGGCTCATTGGCTATGTCCTTGTGCAAATCCTGACTAATCCTAAAAGTTTCTTAAATATTTCTGTTACTTACATACCATGGAATTGACAAATGTAATTGTATGTATATTTTGTGTCTCTCTCTATTATGTTATTAAGAATTTACCTTGATGTAAAACTATGTGTTGTTTTCACTGTGGAGCTTTTCTCCCCGGTTCTCTGCTGAAAATGGATATGTATCCAGTTAGACTAACCCGGTCAACAAATGTAAAATAAAATAAAAAATAAAAATATATCTCATCATCATCTTCTTTCAGCTGTTCCCGTTAGGGGTTGCCACAGTGGATCATCTGTTTTCATTTCTTCCTGTCCTCTGCATCTTGCTCTGTCACACCAGTCACCTGCATGTCCTCTATCACCACATCCATAAACCTTATCTTAGGCCCTCCTCTTTTCCTGTTACCTGGTAGTTTCATCTCTAGCATATTTTTCCCAATATACTCAGAATCCCTCCTCAGTACATGTACAAACCAATGTAATCTTGCCTCTCTGGCTTTGCCTCCAAACCTTCCAACCTGGGCTGACCCTCTAATATACTTATTCCTAATCCTGTCCACCCTCATCACACCCAGTGCAAAACTTAACATCTTTAACTCTGCCACATCCAGCTCTAACTCCTGCCTTTTTGTCAATGCCACTGTCTCCAACCCATATAACACAGCTGGTCTCACTACCCTCTTGTAGACCTTCCCTTTCACTCTTACTGGTACTCGTCTGTCACAAATCAGTCCTGACACTGTTCTCCACCCACCGCATCCTGCCTGTACTCTGTTCTTCACCTCTCTCCCACACTCACCATTACTCTGAACTATTGATCCCAAGTATTCAAACTCATCCACCTTCACCACCTCTACTCCTTGCAACCTCACCATTCCTCTATCCTTCCTCTCATTCACACACATACATTCTGTCTTAGTCCTGCTGACCTTCATTCCTCTTCTCTCTAGAGCATATCTCCATCTCTCCAGGGTCTCCTCCACCTGTTCCCTACTCTCACTACAGATCACAATGTCATCTACAAACATCATAGTCCATGGGGACTCCTGTCTGATCTCGTCTGTCAACCTGTCCATCACCATTGCAAATAAGAAAGGGCTCAGAGCTAATCCTTGATGTAATCCCACCTCCACCTTAAAAGCATCCATCACTCCCACCGCAGACCTCACCACTGTCACACTACCCTCGTACATATCCTGTACCACTCTTACATACTTCTCTGACACTCCCAACTTCCTCATACAATACCACAACTCCTCTCTAGGCACCCTGTCATATGCTTTCTCTAAATCTATAAAAACACAATGCAACTCCTTCTGCCCTTCTCTGTCCTTCTCCATCAACACTCACATCTGTAGTGCTCTTTCCTGGCATGAAACCATACTGCTGATCACTAATCTTCACATCCCTTCTTAACCTAGCTTCCCCTACTCTTTCCCATAACTTCATGCTGTGACTGATCAATTTAATCCCTCTGTAGTTACTACAGCTCTGCACATCACCCTTATTCTTAAAAATCGGTACCAAAACACTTTTTCTCCATTCCTCAGGCATCCTCTCACTTTACAAAATTTCATTAAACAATCTGGTTAAAAACTCCACTGCCATTTCACCTAAACACCTCCCTGCTTCCACAGGTATGTCATCTAGACCAAAAGCCTTTCCATTCTTCATCCTCTTCATAGCTATCCTTACTTCCTCCTTGCTAATCCATTGCACTTCATGATTCACTATCCCCACATCATCCAACCTTCTCTCTCCCTCTCATTCTCTTCATTCATCAACCCCTCAAAGTACTCTTTCCATCTGCTCAACACACTCTCCTCACTTGTAAGTATGATTCCCTCATTATCCTTTATCACCTTTACCTGCTGCACATCTTTACTAGCTCGGCCCCTCTGTCTAGTCAATTGATACAGGTCCTTTTCTCCCTCCTTAGTGTCCAACCTTTCATAAACTCATCATATGCCTTATCCTTAGCCTTCGCCACCTCTCTCTTTGCCATGCAACTCATCTCCTTATACTCCTGTCTACTTTCTTCATCTCTCTGACAATCCCACTTCTTCTATGCCAACCTCTTTCTCTGTATACTCTCCTCTACTTCCTCATTCCACCATCATGTCTCCTTGTCGTCCTTCCTCTTTCCAGATGTCATACCAAGCACCTTTCTAGCCATCTCCCTTACTAGCTCTGCTGTAGTTACCCAGCTATTTGGTAACTCTTCACTGCCACCCAGTGCCTGTCTTAACTCTTCCCTGAACTCCACCTCACAAGTTCCACCATTTGATCCTTGGTGCTGCCCTCACACTTCTCCTCCTCTTCTTGATCACCAACGTCATCTTACAAACCACCATCCTATGCTGCCTAACTGCACTTTCCCCGGTCACCACTTTACAGTCTCCAATCTCCTTCAAACTGGCCCTCCTACATAAGATATAATCCACTTGTGTGCATCTTCCTCCACTCTTGTATGTCACCCTATGCTCTTCCCTCTTTTTAAAATACATATTCACCACAGCCATGTACATCCTTTTCACAAAATCCACTACCATCTGACCTTATGCATTCCTTTGTTTAACACCATACCTACCCATCACTTCCTCATCCCCTATGTTCCCTTCACCAACATGCCCATTGAAATCTGCTCCAATCACCACTCTCTCACACTTGGGTAGAGTCATCACCACTTCATCCAACTCACTCCAAAATTTTTCTTTCTTGTCCATCGTACACCCAACTTGTGGAGCATATGCACTAACAACATTCATCATTACACCATCAATTTTCAGCTTCATAAACATCACTCTATCTGACACTCTTTACACCTCCAAAACATTCTTAGCATACTGTTCCTTCAGGATAACTCCTATGTCATTTCTCCTCCCATCCACACCATGATAAAACAATTTGAACCCACCTCCAATACACCTAGCCTTACTCCCCTTCCATCTGGTCTTTTGCACACACAATATACCAACCTTCCTTCTGTCCATCATATCGGCTAGCTCTCTCCCTATACCAGTCATACTGCCAACATTCAAAGTTCCGACCCTCACTACCACAGTCCTAGCCATTCTCCTCTCTTCCTGCCTTCGGCCATGCCTTCCACCTCCTCTTCTCCTTTGGCCAACAGTAGCCCAATTTTTCTGTTCGCTAACAGTACTGGTGGCGGACATTGTTAACCCGGGCCTCAACCGATCCGGTATGTAAATATTTACTGGTGTCCGCATGAACCATTTGGCCAAGTTTTACGCCAGATGCCTTTCCTGATGCAACCCTCCCCATCTGTCCGGGCTTCGGACCAGCACAAAGAAATGCACTGGCTTGTGCACCCCCAGTAGCTGGGTTTTATATATAAATATATATATATATATATATATATATATATATATATATATATATGTGTGTGTGTGTGTGTGTGTGTGTGTATGTATCTGCATATATGTGTGTGTGTGTGTGTGTGTGTGTGTGTGTGTGTGTGTGTGTGTGTGTGTATGTGTGTGAATATATATGTATCATTGGAATGTTTACTGCTTCGACATTGTGCATTCCTTATGGTAGACAGACTGTTCTGCATGATATCTTATTGATACCATCCTGACATCCTACAGGTGGGATGGATTACTGTTAACTTCTTTTGGCTATATTGTGTAGGGTCCTGGGTATGAGTCTTGCAAGTGCTGGTATTGTGTTGCAAGGAAGATCTGTTTGGCTGTGGTGGTGGGGATGATATCAATAATTACAAGAGGTACTTAAATTGGGCCCCCTCACCCCTATTAACGGTACCGTTGGTCATATATGTATTTGTTGTGTTCTCTTATATATATATATATATATATATATATATACATATATATGTAGATGTATATATATATATATATATATATATATATATATATAAATATATATATATATATATATATATATATATATATATATATATATATATATATATATATATATATATATATATATATATATATACACATATCTATATACATATATATATACATATATATATATATATATATATATATAGATATATACATACACATCTACATATATAAATACATTTCCTCTGCTTTTGAATGATTGTGCTGGATGATATGTTTGAAAAAACATCAGAGTTATTTATATCTGACATGGCTTAGTGGTAAATCACTTTGGTTATGGTGTGTAGGGTCTTGGGTTCGAAACTTGCAAAGGCTGTTGATTTTGTTGCTGGGCAGAACAAGGGCTGTTGGATAAAGAGTGAGTAAGGCACTTTTAAGCAGTTGTAAGTGGGTTTGCGTGGGTTTGCGCTATGCTAAGCAATGCTAACTTCCGTTTAAATATGCTTACAGAGAGTTAGCTTCAAAATTGCTTATTCTGTGTCCGCATTGCTTAGCCCCATGCAAACAGGATTAAACCCGCATACTGCTGCTTACAAGTGCTTACTCCTGCTTACCCCCATGCTAATTTCTTTAAAAGAAAAGAAAAAGGGGTGATAGGACAGTGGTGAAAAAGGGGTACAAAGAGGGAAAGACAGTAGGGAAAATAGCTAGGGATGTGCAGGACAGGTTTAGGAAAGGTCCATAGCTGTCCATTTCTTCTACATCAACAGCTGTGCATATACACTGATTTGGAGGTAGATTTGGACACTCAAACCCCTGAGAGAGGGGTGAGGACAACAATAATATGTTGTGAAGCCAGTTAGACCAGATTACATGTGCCCAGTGGACACATGTGCAAAATGGACAGCTATGTATGGGTCAAGATTTTTTTTTTGGGAACAGATTGCTCTTTTCTTTCTTTTTTTTTTTTTTTTTTTTAAGGTGAGAGTGGGATGTTGGGGAAAGATAGTAGGTATATTTGGGGAGGTAGGTTGGGTAGGATGACAGACAAGACAGACAAGACAGCATACAGGGGTGGTATATGATGTATGGGGGTAAACAACTTGGATGCGGAGGGGTGTTTGGAAGTCAGAATCCCATGAGCCCCTAATGGAATCAGTGGGACTGAGTACACCACCCATGGGCAGTCACCACTGCACCTTCATGGCCACAAAGGTGGCTGTGCTGGGGGCTGGGTAGGAGGGGCAGGCTGACCCTCTAAATGCACCACGTAGGCCTCATCTGGCGTAGCTGATCTCTGAACTCCCTGCGGAGCTCGCTACGCACTAGACCCTGGACCTGATAAAGGGTAACAGTTTCCTGTCCGCTCCCACTCCCAGGGTGGGCAAGCTCCATCCCCTGGAGGTAGTTCTACCCAAAGGTGGTGCAGTACCAGCAGGCAAGGAGGTCCCAGGGTGGGCCCCAGATGTGCTGGTGCCCAGTGCCATGGCCAGATGAGGTGGGAGAGGTGGGTCCGCTGGGACCGGCCTTCTCAAATGTGCTATGGGGTTTTCAATTTTAAAACATATGTGGGTTAGTGATAGTCAACACATTCCAGGAATAGGCATAACAGTATGCATAGATATTCCCATTAACCCAAAACACCAGATATGGAACAGTTGCATAGCAAACAGAACACATGCATATATGGGACCACAGTTGCCATTACAACAGCATGCAGGTTACATTGATGGCAGCATGCCACCAATGTGGGAGTATTTCAATATGGCACATGCATAGAAACAAATTTCAATATTTATCAAACAATAGGACATATGTCCCAATAGTAGATTTAATTGTACACATACCCATTGAGTTGTGTATTTAGATTATTGTTGCAGATATGGTGGGGGGAGAGAGAGATGTCAATTAACAACTTGTATATCCCTGTAGTTCTCAATACTTTCTTAGTCACTGCTGTAATCTGCACGTTACAGGTATTATTACACTACCCTATGGCCTTAGTTTGGACAGTGGTATGTTTGTAGACAACTATATACGTGAACTGTGTTTTACCTGCAGTATACACCTCTTACCTGGTATACCTGTGGAGGTATTGTTTGTTAACACTACCTGACTGTTTCTACACATATTCCCAGATTCCAGGTTGATGTTATACAGATACCACTCAATCTCTTATTGCACACACTCTGGTCAAGGCTTGACAACATGCAGGTGAAACTGGGACATATTTTGACAATTGCCGTCATAAACCTTTGTTGAGTTGCTACAATGACAGGTTTGTTTTCATATACATTTTCTGAATATTTACAGGTCTGACAGTCAGTTATATGTCATTAAATGCTGCCTAAATGTTAGAGATCATAACACTGATTTGCCAGGGGGACAGGGTAACAGGCAGCGGATATGGGCCAATTATCTGGACATTCTTAACAAATCTGTACAGTTGAGGGGTATGATGCTGCATACAGCTTACTACAACTCTCAGGATTCGAACCATGGCTGTGTCTGCTAAAAATAAAACAGTGTACATGACAGTTGAGTGTGATATTTAGATATTGCTGTGTATCACTACACTGATTTCTGTCTATAAGTCTCCCATGGTTTTACAATCTGATCTTGTAATTATAACACTCTTATACAGAGATTCCTAGACAGTTATTTTATGTAGCACAGTGTGGGTGACAGTGATGAGTAATACATTATTATTCAGAGAAACTGCAACAATAACAATGTCATACAATACCAAACTAAACAGTACCAGTCCAGGATTTCAATCTTTTATTTCCAGGCACAGTTTTCTTATCTGACAGACCTATGGAGGGAATGTTTGTTAACACTGCCTGAATGTTGCCACACATTTTACTCGATTCCACATTATTATGCACATACGTCTCATTCTGTTACTGCACACACTCTGGTTATAGCTTCACAACATGGGGGTAGAGATGGGACATACTTTGTATATTACTCTCATAACATTTTGGTGAGTATCTAGAGTGACAGGTTTGTTCTTATAGGTATATTTCTGATGGTTATAATGTCTGACAATCAGTTGTATGTCATTATTTGCTGCCAAAACCTCTGGGATTATCCCACTGATTTGCCAGGGGGACAGAGTGACAGGCAGGAAATGTAAGCCAATCATCTGAACTTTCCGAAAAAATCTGTACAGTTGAGGGGTATGATTCTGCATACAACTCACTACCACTCCCAGGATTCGAACCATGGCTGTGTGTGCTAAAAATACAATAGTTTACAACTCAGTTGAGTGTGCTACTTGGATTTTGTTATGTATCTTTTCACTGTTTTCTGTCTAAGTCTCCCTCAGTTGTACAATATGACCTTGTGATTACAATAGTCATATACAGACATTCCTACACATTTTATTTATGCAGCGCAGTGTGGGTAACAGTGCTTAATACAACAGTACTATTAAGAGAATGCAACACTACATTACCATATGATACCAGAGTAAACACAAGCAATCCAGGAGATAGACCTTTATTGCCAGGCTGTTACCCTTTTATTTCCATACAACCTATATGAGACTCTTCCTGCCATACATGAGCTGGCAATTATTAAACAGGTAATAGAATGAGTACTTACACACTGCTGGGACATCACCCTGCCTAGCTTCTTGGATCCACTGATCCAAAAACTCCCTCTTCCTCTATTTCAGGTTGGCATAGTGATGTCTGACCTGCTCACCAGGGAAACCAGTGGCACTGGTGAGGTCACGGTTGAGACGATCCCAGGCTTCCACTTTATATTGTGAACCCTGGAGCTGGCCCTGTAGCAGTCTCTCTTCATGATCTTTTACCTGTCATGACCCCAGCGCTATGCTTGGAAGCGCGATCCTTCCCCAACACCAGCCATTGTGCCTACAGGAGGAAGCTGCAACCAGTTATAAGATGTTTTCCCACCTGTGGGGTTTAAATAGGGCCAATTTCCCACACTTTGCCATGACTGGATAGTTTTGAAAATGCTAAGCTATGGGCAAACCTGCTTACCTAAGGTTGGCATTGCTTAAAGGGGCATATCAATGGGTTAGTCAAATCAGTTTAGCTGGGTTTTGCATTGCTTACACCTGGTAAGCAGAGGTGTGCAATGCTTAGCATTGCTTATTTTTTAATTTGCACACTATTTGCTGTTTGGCATTGATTTATCATTCATTACATGTTATATATTTGCTTAGTATCCGTGATTCATGTGTACATACACTGTATGGGGTACTTGTGTTTATTGGGGGATTTCACCACTTTATTACAATGACACCTCACATCTGGACTTAATGCAGTACTCCAGTTCACATATATATGTTATTATGTAGGTTATAAAACATAACACTGTTTATATATTCCTTTCACATGTAAATTGTGATTTTGCTGTAGTGAGGATCTGTTTGGGTATACCTCAATTTTATATACAGCTGCGATAGCTTACTGGTTAACTGCTGTGACTATAGTGTACAGGGTCCTGGGTTCAAGACTTGCAAGAGATGTTTATTTTATTGTTGGGCAGAACAGGGGCTGTTGGATACAGAGTGATTAAGGCACTTTTAAGCAGTTGTAAGTGGGTTGGCGCGACGGTAAGCAATGCTAACTTCCAGTTACATTTTCTTACACTCAGTTAGCCTCTAAATTGCTTATCTTGTGTAGACATTGCTTACCTCTGCGCAAACAGGCTTAAACTTGCTTACAACTGCTTTAAAGTGCTTACTCCTGGCTTACCCCCCGCACTAATTTAGAAAGAAAAGAAACATGGGTCTTGGGAAAATGGTAGATTTGGACACTTTATATATTTTTTACACTACTCGCTGTATGGCATGGATTTATCATTCATTGCACATTATAATTGTGTTTAGTATCCCTGAGTCATGTGTACATATACTGTATGGGGCACTTGTGTTTATCTGTGGATTTTACCACATTATTACAATGACACCTCACATCTGCACTTAATGCAGTACTCTAATTCACAAATATGTTATTTAGTTGGTTATACAGCAAAAAAATGTTCAAGAATTGCTTTCACATGGAAAATGGAATTTACTACAGTGAGGATCGAACCGGGAATGACTGCTTGCAAAGTGAGCTCTCTGACCACTACACTATTACAATACTGCTTCTGTTGCATGTATCTTGCTATTTATCTTCTTATGCTACTTAAGCTACAGTATGTGTAGCTAAGCAATGGGAAAACCTGAACAATTGTGGTTAAATGTAATCTGTTTGATAAAAAAAAAATCTAGTACTATTTTCTCTAGGAAGGGACAGGTTTCACTTATTGCTGTGGATTTCTGCATGCATCTGCACATTTGGCAGACATCTTAGCATGTTTCAGTTGCTATGAGCATAGGGTTTTCCTGGGAAGTGGGACTTTGACCTTTGCAATGGCTATGGATGTGTTTTCTCCTGCAACATGTCATGTTTCTACACTAACAGTCCCACTTTGGGCATTTGAAGAGGTGGCAACCCCCCACACCTCTCAATCTCTTCATGCAAAATATTTGGACAAAGCTTGACAAAATGAGGTACAACTGGGAACAAATTTTAAATATTGCTGTTATAAACTTAAGAAAGTTGCTAGAGTAACAGGATTTGTTTTAATATAATTTTTTGATGGATTTGAAGTCTGACACTCAAATGTATGCCATTATTTACCGACTTCAATCCTGAGATCATCCCAGTGATTTGCCAGGGAAAATGAGGAACAGTCCAAAAGTATGAGGCAAAACTCTGGACATTCTGCAAAGATCTGTACAGTTGAGAGGTATGCAACCCCCTATGAGTGTTCTCGCTCATTGTAATTGCCGAACAGCAATTCTTGCGGGGGCGTGTATATTGTGAGAGCTCTGCTCTCAGACACACCCCTTACACTCATCCATGCTCCATGTCCGTTTAGGAGCAGAGGCAGCGTGAATTCATAGCTATGCATGGCGCGCTGCCATGCTGCTCTTAAATGGTCGTTTCTGTGCAGGAATAAGCTATTCCTGCATGGAACCTTACTGAATCCTGGGGATAGTCTCATACCTCACTTAATCCTATCTCTCCTTTCTGACTACATGACCTCCCTTTCAGCCCTTTACACTTTGACCTACACCCTCGATCTCTTCTTTGTCGCTGACCTGTTTTTATCTACATCTTTTAGTTTATCCCTAATTCTAACATAAATTAAACAATAACAACTCAGACGAAGAATTTCAATATCAGTCACCAAATATAGCTCATTTAAATGTAGGTAGTAGTAGTAGTAGCAAGTGGCAACAGATTAAAACATGGATTGATCAACACAACCCGAAAATTCTATGTAATAAAGAAACTCAGTTAAAACATACTTCTTTAACTGTATTTCTTTTATTATTTGTTTGTGTCTTTTTGCATTTTGATAGCTGGGTTTCTGGACTGCTGTCCAGACCTTTTTCAGCCATGACCTGGGCCCTTTGACCACATTATCATTGTCATTCCCCTCTCCCAGTTTTATATGGGTTGATGTGTTATTGTGACCAAATCACCTAGAGCCAGTGTTTACACCACCAAGTGGCTAGCCCTGAAGTGGACATATACATAAAATTACAATAGTAACTGTGAGTGATATCAGTAATAATGTGTATGTTATTTTTTTTAATTGCATAACAATCATTACAAGATATTCAGTACATACAGAACTAACATTCAAGAAAGAATTGCATTGCATGTTTTTTTATGAGCAAATCTGTCTGAACTGTGGACTACTATGCTTTTCTAGCAATTTTCCTGAAAGCATTTACAAATGCCTTTATTTGTTAACAGTTATTTTAAATTACTCTTAAATATTGTCAGAGACTGTTGCTTTCTAATTTTGATTGGAAGGTCCTAACCTGGTTAATGCCTTTTTCCCTTATATCAGAGGTCTAAGCAGGGTGATGACTTCTTCATTGTTGTCTGTAAGGGAATAAGTTTTATCTCTAACTTTCAATTTTGTTTTAATGGGAGGATGGTACCCTTGTTTAATTATTTAAAGTGCAGTTTGTTAAGTAGTACGTTTGCTCTATTGTGAACAGGTAACCAATTTTGAAGACTTTTACAAGGTTGCAATGACAAATGCAGGCATTAACTAGTAGACAAATGTGCATATTTTGTTTTCAGCAGTCTGCACTTTGTAGGTGTTGGAGCTATCACATATAGTTAACAGTGGCTGACTGTATTCAGCTTTAGAAATTATATCTCTGGTTGGATCATGGCATGCAGAGGGAGACAGAAGATGGAACATATTGTAATATATCTTTAACTGGGCAAGAGTTCTGTTAACCATATTATAAGGGACATACTTTGAAATATCAAAGAACAAAACAGCAAATGTCAAAACATTGAACTCAAAGGATCAAAACCCAAAAGAATAAAACCTGTAAAAAATAATAACACAACTCACATTTTTTATAGAGGGATAAGCACTCTTGCACTACTCATGTGGAAGGACGTACCCCTCACAACCTCTACTAATTATGTCCACCAGTTTGGAGATCACACGACCACAGGGAAAGTGCGATTCCCACCCTTAGCTCTTCTACAACCTTTTTTTTTTTTAAAACAGGTTTATTGTTTTAACATACAAGAGAAATATCATAACAATTTTATACAAGTAA
The DNA here is from genome assembly GCF_019279795.1 of Protopterus annectens. Lineage (NCBI taxonomy): Eukaryota > Metazoa > Chordata > Ceratodontiformes > Protopteridae > Protopterus > Protopterus annectens. The sequence goes on along the minus strand of NC_056739.1, from coordinate 752,189,476 downwards.
TTAAAAATAGATATGATTATAACATTCAACAAAACAACTAAAGTATTTACAAAGACATCCACTACAATCAGATCAATTAATTAAACTAAAATACCATGCTATTGAAATTAGGATTTTTTTAACAAATTTTGTAAATTATCCCATACAATATAATAAGATGTTTTTCTAGTTGTTCTTGACCTAATTGTGTTTATTTCCATATGGCACACTATATTCATAACATTTTAAAATTCATTGAACGAAGGAGGTGTATCTGAAATCCAATTTCTGGTTATTATTTTCCTAGCCACTGCTAAAATAGACCATAACAAGGGAAGCTTAACCTTTTTAACACTTTGAGGTACAGGTGTGTTGAATAATATAAGAGATTTAGAAATAATGAAATTATCTGTAAAAAGAGCCTGCAAAAATTCATTAACTGATTTCCAGTATTCTTTCAATTTTATACAGTCATAAAACATATGAGCCCAGTCAGCATTAATTTCTACATTACATCTCTTACATAGATTATCTTTATTATTTATTTTACTCATAATCAAAGGTGTATAAAAAGATCTATGTAAAAATGTCCATGTATAAAGTCTCCAGACAATGGAAGACGTAGTTCTATAGGCAGATTCCAATATATATTGTTTATCTTGTTGATTTGGTGGGTCCCCATTAATAGAAGTGAAATAATTCCAGTATGTATCTACACTGTAAAAAGTTTCTTGTCTGATAATTTTATGTATGTATGAAAGTTTACCTTTATCAGAAACTTTATGTTGTAAATTTAATATCAAGTAATCAATCAGTGTTGGAATAGATTCTTTAACTGTTATAGACATTAGATCTATTCTATCAATGAGATGTTGTCTAAAGGTCTGAACCTCTAACCAGCAAGTTTCTCTTAGATCAAATTCTTGTTTTAAGAAATCTAGATTTTTAACTTTATTATCAGATATCAACTGATACCAGTACTTTAGATCATTATCTATAGCTAAATGAGTTCCTTCAGAAGTAGATAACAAAAGCATACCCTGAGTATACATTATAGGAATATAATAAAATTCCATTCCCTATACTTAGGTGCATGAATATAAAGTTACGATAGCTAATAATAATATTTAATGGGTAACAAACCATATGTTTAGGTGTAATAGGTGAAGTACAAAATTCCTTTAGTAACCATAACATGGAGTTATTTACAATCATATTTTTATGTGTTAAGGAGATTTTCATGAAGTGCATACTAATTAGCTCCCAATAATCTTTCCATTTTGTGACATATGACTGATCTATTAATAAAGTAATAACTTTTACAATAGAAGAAATAGTATATAAATTAAAGTCTGGAAAAAATAATAACCCCTCGAGACCAGCTATTAGTATGTTTCTTTAATGCAATCCTAGGTCTATTAGGTGCCCATAGGAAATTTAACATTAGTGTATTCAGTTTCTTGATAATTATTTTTGTAGGTGGAAGTATTATTGATTGTATTAAGTATAAAATCTTGGGGAATATTATCATTTTAATAATTGTAAGTCTCTCCTCCATAGTAAAAAACATATTATTCCAGGTATTAAAAAGATTTTGTATATTATGAAAACAGGTATTATAATTATTATATATAATAGATTTAATATCTTTAGATAGTATTATACCTAAATAAGTTATCTGACCTGAATTGGGTACATATTTAGTAAAATTACTAATGAGAATATTTTTTCGTGTGTATATATATATATATATATATATATATATATATATATATATATATAGGTAGTATTTTAGTTTTTTCTTCATTGAATATTAAACCAGAAATACTTTTAAAATTCATCATTTTATCAAATAGAGACTGCATAGAAGAATTAGATCCTGCTGATGTAATTAGAACATCATGTGCAAAAAGTTGAATTTTGGATGTTGTATTTTCATCTATTTCAAAACCCTCTATGTCAGTACTGTTTCTGATCAAATTAGCCCAAGGCTCCATTACTAAAGTGAATAATAGTGGAGAAAGTGGACATCCTTGTTTTGTACCTTTAAGAATGGGTATTTTTGTGAAACATATGTTCCTACCTTAATATAAGCCAATGTTCCTTTATATAAATGCTCAATTAGATTTACAAATGCATCTGAGAAGTTTGTGCACTTCAGTAAGGTAAACAGATAGTCCCAACTTACTGAATCAAATGCTGAACTTATATCAAGACTAATAAGTGTTAAATCTTTCTTTTTCCTATTTGCAAAATCAATTAATGTTAAAGTTCTTCTTATATTATCAAAAGTATTTCAAATGGGACTATATCGCTTATTATTAAATACTAAACATGCGCCATTTTGTTACTAGTATGCATATAAGCAGTATTTATAGGAAGATAGTATGTAATTGTGAAACACTTTATTTGCTGCATACTGTATATGAGATGGTTACATAGATATTTAAATTATTTTAAAACATTTTGAATGTTATATGCAGCAGCAGTTAAAGTAGGGTGAAATGTTATTTTAGAACATTTTTATTGCACACTGTTTACAAAATGTCTGCATATATATTTTAAATATTTTAAATAATTTAAAACATTTTATAAGATTTTACATTTAGTAGGATGTGGCATCAGAGTTGCTTGTAGCGTTTTACTACAAAAGTGATGTCAGTTTAAATATTTTATGTATAACAGGATGTGACATCAGAGTTGACTTCAGTATGTGCAAACAGGATGTGACATCAGTAGTTGACTCTAGCATTTTGCTATAAAATGGATGCTAGTATGTTTGTTTGTTAGTGGCCTGATGAAGATTCGTTGAAAGCGCTAGCCCTGTGTTCTAATTATTTTAATAAACGTGGTTTCTACTGGACGCTTGGATTTACTTTTACATGCTGGTTGCGTGTTTTTTCTACAAGTTATTGCCCAGTGGATGAGTAGGTTCGAATGAACACTCTATGGTGATTTTGACTCTTTTTTATTGGATTAAGAGTTCACAAAGTAAAGCGGTTTGTAGGTTACAGCTTCGTACCTTTTTGTGGAACATTTGGTTACCGTCTGTGACTGACTTGAATTGAACACAGCAAGTATACTTCCCATTATTTAAGCCTGTTTTTTTGTTGCATTTTATAAGTCTTGTTTATTATCAGGCGAACAGAGTGTAGTGAGCATTATTCTTTGTTTTTAAAATATTGTAATATATCTTTAACTGGGCAAGAGTTCTGTTAACCATATTATAAGGGACATACTTTGAAATATCAAAGAACAAAACAGCAAATGTCAAAACATTGAACTCAAAGGATCAAAACCCAAAAGAATAAAACCTGTAAAAAATAATAACACAACTCACATTTTTTATAGAGGGATAAGCACTCTTGCACTCCTCATGTGGAAGGACGTACCCCTCACAACCTCTACTAATTATGTCCACCAGTTTGGAGATCACATGACCACAGGGAAAGTGCGATTCCCACCCTTAGCTCTTCTACAACCTTTTTTTTTTTTAAAAACAGGTTTATTGTTTTAACATACAAGAGAAATATCATAACAATTTTATACAAGTAATTAAAAATAGATATGATTATAACATTCAACAAAACAACTAAAGTATTTACAAAGACATCCACTACAATCAGATCAATTAATTAAACTAAAATACCATGCTATTGAAATTAGGATTTTTTTAACAAATTTTGTAAATTATCCCATACAATATAATAAGATGTTTTTCTAGTTGTTCTTGACCTAATTGTGTTTATTTCCATATGGCACACTATATTCATAACATTTTTAAATTCATTGAATGAAGGAGGTGTATCTGAAATCCAATTTCTGGTTATTATTTTCCTAGCCACTGCTAAAATAGACCATAACAAGGGAAGCTTAACCTTTTTAACACTTTGAGGTACAGGTGTGTTGAATAATATAAGAGATTTAGAAATAATGAAATTATCTGTAAAAAGAGCCTGCAAAAATTCATTAACTGATTTCCAGTATTCTTTCAATTTTATACAGTCATAAAACATATGAGCCCAGTCAGCATTAATTTCTACATTACATCTCTTACATAGATTATCTTTATTATTTATTTTACTCATCATCAAAGGTGTATAAAAAGATATATGTAAAAATTTCCATGTATAAAGTCTCCAGACAATGGAAGACATAGTTCTATAGGCAGATTCCAATATATATTGTTTATCTTGTTGATTTGGTGGGTCCCCATTAATAGAAGTGAAATAATTCCAGTATGTATCTACACTGTAAAAAGTTTCTTGTCTGATAACTTTATGTATGTATGAAAATTTACCTTTATCAGAAACTTTATGTTGTAAATTTAATATCAAGTAATCAATCAGTGTTGGAATAGATTCTTTAACTGTTATAGACATTAGATCTATTCTATCAATGAGATGTTGTCTAAAGGTCTGAACCTCTAACCAGCAAGTTTCTCTTAGATCAAATTCTTGTTTTAAGAAATCTAGATTTTTAACTTTATTATCAGATATCAACTGATACCAGTACTTTAGATCATTATCTATAGCTAAATGAGTTCCTTCAGAAGTAGATAACAAAAGCATACCCTGAGTATACATTATAGGAAATATAATAAAATTCCATTCCCTATACTTAGGGTGGATGAATATAAAGTTACGATAGCTAATAATAATATTTAATGGGTAACAAACCATATGTTTAGGTGTAATAGGTGAAGTACAAAATTCCTTTAGTAACCATAACATGGAGTTATTTACAATCATATTTTTATGTGTTAAGGAGATTTTCATGAAGTGCATACTAATTAGCTCCCAATAATCTTTCCATTTTACGACATATGACTGATCTATTAATAAAGTAATAACTTTTACAATAGAAGAAATAGTATATAAATTAATGTCTGGAAAAGAAATACCCCCTTGAGGCCAGCTATTAGTATGTTTCTTTAATGCAATCCTAGGTCTATTAGGTGCCCATAGGAAATTTAACATTAGTGTATTCAGTTTCTTGATAATTATTTTTGTAGGTGGAAGTATTATTGATTGTATTAAGTATAAAATCTTGGGGAATATTATCATTTTAATAATTGTAAGTCTCTCCTCCATAGTAAAAAACATATTATTCCAGGTATTAAAAAGATTTTGTATATTATGAAAACAGGTATTATAATTATTATATATAATAGATTTAATATCTTTAGATAGTATTATACCTAAATAAGTTATCTGACCTGAATTGGGTACATATTTAGTAAAATTACTAATGAGAATATTTTTTCGTGTATATATATATAGGTAGTATTTTAGTTTTTTCTTCATTGAATATTAAACCAGAAATACTTTTAAAATTCATCATTTTATCAAATAGAGACTGCATAGAAGAATTAGATCCTGCTGATGTAATTAGAACATCATCTGCAAAAAGTTGAATTTTGGATGTTGTATTTTCATCTATTTCAAAACCCTCTATGTCAGTACTGTTTCTGATCAAATTAGCCCAAGGCTCCATTACTAAAGTGAATAATAGTGGAGAAAGTGGACATCCTTGTTTTGTACCTTTAAGAATGGGTATTTTTTTGTGAAACATATGTTCCTACCTTAATATAAGCCAACGTTCCTTTATATAAATGCTCAATTAGATTTACAAATGCATCTGAGAAGTTTGTGCACTTCAGTAAGGTAAACAGATAGTCCCAACTTACTGAATCAAATGCTGAACTTATATCAAGACTTATAAGTGTTAAATCTTTCTTTTTCCTATTTGCAAAATCAATTAATGTTAAAGTTCTTCTTATATTATCAAAAGTATTTCTATTTACAATGAAGCCTGTCTGATCTATATCTATAATGCCGGGAATGATTGTCTTCAATCTATCAGCAAAAATACTCATAAACATTTTATAATCAACATTAAGTAATGAGATGGGCCGATATGAAGTACATCTAGTTGGATCTTTATTAGGTTTTAAAATTGGCGAAATAAATGTATATTGCCAAGATGGGGGGTTATTAACTCAGTTTGGGCCAAAATAAAAACCTTATGTATTAATGAATATGTACTTTTAGAAAGGATTTTATATATCTCTGGTATAATACCATCATTACCCGGTGCTTTGTTTGGTTTAAGCTTATTTATTTGTGTAATAACCTCTGTATATGAAATACTTTAGTCCAATAGTTTAATATGTTGTTTATTAAGCTTTTTATTCATGTTTGTGGTTATAAACGCCTTTATTTTATCTTTAGGTTCCATGTTAATGTTATTATTGTTAATATTGTGAAAGTGATTTCTAAATTCATCTAATATTTCTGGTAGACTAAAAACATTTTTCTTTTTCCTTAGAGAAAAGATTTCTTTGATATGGTTTTGTTTATTCAACCTTTTTGTTTTATTTTTAAGTCTATGTAAGTATTTGGGGCTTATTGAGTAAGGCAAAAACTTGTATTTCTCTAGAGTTATTTTAACTTTATGAGTTAAAATTTCTTTGTATTTGTCATTTAGTTTGTTTATTTCTTCAGTGACTTTCTTATCCATAATATTTTCTTTATTATTATGTTTATAAGAGTCTAATTTACTTTGAATATCTAACAATTCCTTATCCCAAGATTTCCTTTTATTATTATACCATCTTATACTTTGTCCATATAGATATGATTTTAAGGCATCCCAAACATAGACAATGGAGACTTCAGGAGTATTATTTATGTCTAGAAAATGTTGTACTTCTGAAAGTATATATTCTTTATAGTCTTTTAGTTGAGTTAAATATGCTGGTATCCTTTTGATCTGAACATTATGAGTATTTTTATCATGAATTCAAAAACAATTGAATTATGATCAGATATAGGACATGAAATGATTTTGGAATTAATTAAATCTGTTACCATCTGGTTAGAAATAAAGACCCTATCTATTTTTGAATAAGTTTTGTATCTGTTAGAAAAAAAGGTGTATGGTAATGATTTTGAATCTATCTGATTATTAATATCATTCAAATGATAAGAATTAGCAAAATAATTTAAATGTTTTGCATTAGATGTAATTCTTCTTTTTCCTATAGTGGTAGTATCACTTTCATGTAGTATACAATTAAAGTCACCAGCTAAAATAATATCTCCTATAGAGAATGATATAATCTTATCAAGATGATGTTTCACTGTATTAATACCAATTCCAGGTATCCAATATACATTAATGAAAGTGTAAGTCTTCCCATTAATTTGTATTGTAACCATACAAAACATTCCTTTGTCATCCTGATAAGACTTAATGGTTCTACAACCTTTTTGATCACGTCTGCCATTATTAAGCACATGAGATATTATAAAAGGTTTACTATATGGAATCTTTCCATTGTAAGTGTGCTGTGTGAAAGGCAGAGTGGGCCTTAAAGTAATGCCATGATATTCTTGCATCGTGATTTTGAGAATGGTTTGCCTTTGTTATCTTTTAATATTATTGCGGGGAGACCTCATAGTTTTTGGGTAGTAACAAACACCATCAGTACACTTTATTCTCTGACAATAGGACAGGTGGAAATAACAACATCTTCATTTAAACAAACCTCTTCTAGTTCTTACCCTTACTGCTAGAAGCAAGGCTCCTTCAGATAAAGACCCCGGATGGCTACTAATACAAATCAAACATTGGGGTATGATAAAATTCTGATAGCTACAATCTATATACCTCTGCTTTTGTCCGCAATCTGCTTCCAAGGTATACTACAAAAGATTCTAGACTATACTAAACATAAAAAAACTAAGCATCTTTAATTATATGAATTGGAATGACCCTTTGAGAAACAAATTAAGCACAATACTAATAGCTTCATAGGTAAGTACAAGGCTATTGGCCCTAGGGCCTATACAAGCCTAGCCAAACGAGTTCCCTGGCTTTCGCCACCCAAGAAAATTATTTTCCTGTGCCCCTGTCGAGCAGAGCCACAGCAGTGATTCCCAGGGTGAATTTCCTATTACCTATTCAGTTGTCAAGATTTCTCTTAAAAAGGGCTAATGAGGAGCTTTGCTTGACATGAATGGGCAGCCTATTCCAGAGCAGTGGAAGTCTCTGGGACAGGAATCTATCCCTTGAGCATGTTCTGTTTATTGTGGTGACAAGGTTTAGGTCCTTGGAGCATGTGGCTCTGAGAGATTGGGATTTCTATAAGTTTCATGTCCATCAGGTCTGGGTTAGACATGGTTTTGTACATTAGGCAGAGGTCGCCTTGGAGTAGGCAATATGCGATGGAGTAGAGCTGCAGTTTTTTGAGACAGTTGGCGTATGGCATCTGTTTGAGGCCAGTAATCCTCTTAGTGAGGTATTTCTGTGGCCTTTACAGCTGCTGCAGATGTCTTGCAAGGTACATGCCAAACAGGGCATTGTACTCTATGATGGGTCTGATAAGAGATGAGTAGAGAGGAACGATGACCTCTCTTTTTCTGGAGGAGAACCCCTTTGTGATGAGGTGTGCCATGTAGAATGATTTCCTGACTACTGTAGCGATGTGATTATCAAAGGAGAGACTACTATCCACCTGTGTCCCAAGGTCTCTTATTACACTTTTGGTGTTTAGAAGGCTACCACCTATGAGGTAGTTCATGGGTATGGTATTTTTCCCAAAGGGGATGGCAATGCACTTCTTGGCATTGAGCTTTAGGCCATGACCTTGACACTAAGCATCAGTCTCAGTGAGGCCTCTTTGTAGAATGTCCACATCCTTAGGTGAATCAGTTATGGCTCCTAGTTTGAAGTTGTCTGTGAATTTTGTTAGCCAGAGACCAGCTATATTTGCCTGGACTTCAGAGAAGTAGATGCTGAGCAGGAGAGAACCTAGGACCGAACCCTGCAGTACTCCGCTTGTCAGTGGTCTGAAGTCGGATTTAGAGTCGGCTCCTTTCACTGTGTGAGTTCTGTCAGTAAGCCAGTTGGCCACCCAACTTGTGACATAGGGATTTATGCCTAGTCCAGTGAGTTTATCTATAATACCAGAGTGGGGGATGGTGTCGAAAGCCTTGGCGAGGTCAAGATAGGCTGTGTGCACTATCTTACCCTTGTCTACGGCTCTAGTGACTGCTTTGAAGAAGTCAATCAGGTTTAGGAGGCATGATCTACCCTTTACAAACCCAAACTAAGTGGGGTCCAGAGTTTGGAGGTTACCTATGTCTTTGTTTATAAGTTCTAGGATGATGTATTCCATGGCCTTGCAGACCAGGCTCATCAGGCTAATGGGGCGGTATATCCTGGGGTCTGTGGTGGCACCTCCTTTGTGGAGTGGGATAACTGTCACTTTGTGCCACTCCTTAGGCACAAAGCCTGAAGAGAGGCTATGGTTGAACATGGGATGTTGTCCGGTCCCATATATGCTGTGTTTTTTGCTTTGGAGAGACAATCTTCACCTGTGAAGCCATAATTTCAGAGGATTTGCAATCATCTGGTATGGGGATGGGCCCTTTGGGGTGAGGGTGGTGAAGTTAGCACTGAACCTGTCTGACGGGATGTTGGCAATATCATTTGGTTCGGTAAATGTAGTGCCATTGTGCTGTAGTTCAGAGCAGATCTAAGTTTTGCCATTGAGATTCTTGACATAGCTGTAGAAGGCATTGTTGTTGTCTTTAGAATCCAAGGCAATTTTATTTTCGTAACTAGCTTTGGAGAATTTTATTAGTGATCTCAGCTTCTTGCTGAGGCTGACCAGGGAGTTCCTGCAGTCATGGGATTTTACTCTTTTCTGCAACAGTTTCTTCTTTCTGTTGTAGAGCTTGTTTATGGCAGGGGACCACCAGATTGGCTTCCTTTTTCTGGAGGATAGCGTCTTGGTTCTGTTTGGTCCATGCACTCATGTATGTGCTTATACAGTGCATTTGTATATGAGTCAGCAGTTGTGCCACTATTTTCCATCTGTGTAGGTGTAATGAAGTTTGCCACCTCTGACTTAAGAAGCAAGAAGTTGGCTTTGGAGAAGTTTTTTACGGTGGTTTCCTTAATGGGGGATGGGATATGGATGTCTAAGGTGATTAGCTTGTGGTTGGACTTGACCAGTGGGGAGTTGACCTCTGGCATGGAGCATCTATTACCCATATTGGTAATGACCAGGTCCAGGATGTTGCTACCCCTGGTAGGAGTATGGACAAGCTGGTCCAGGGCTATGGAATTGATGAATTCCAGAAAATGTTGGGCAAATGAGTTAGTACATGAGTAGTTTCCCAGTTGATGGAGGGGTAGTTGAAATCTCCTAAAATTAGGGTATTGGGCTGTATCTTAATATTATCCAGTATATCGAGAAACGTGGACTGGGTGTCTTGGGGTATGGTGGGGGATATGTAACATGCACAACTTGAATTGCAGTCTTGCCCAGTGTTAATTGTACTTGGATAATTTCAGAGGCATTATGTTGAGCAACTAGCCTGGAGGTGTGGATATCCTTTATGAATATGGACACGTGTCCTCCTTTAGTATTTCAGTCCAGGTTGGGTGGCCGAAAGGTGTGGTAAGAATTGTAGCCTGGTAATGTAGGGGTGCTCTCTGGGGCCTTAAACCAGGTCTCTGTCACTGTACAGATGTCAATGTTCTCCATCTTAAGGAAAGCCTCGAGTGTGTGCATTTTGAGGTTTAGACTTCTAGCATTGAGTAGCATTACCCTTAGATTTTGCTTGTTTATGTCTGCTATGGTGGTGTGTTTGACATTTGAGCCTTACCTAAAAAAGGCACTATAGGGGCAGCAAGAGCCTTAGCCAGTATCTGGAATTCCAGCGGTGACAGCTGCAGGCCATCTCTGGCAAATCATCAATGTCATCCCAGGCAGACAGATACTGGATCCCCTTGGAATGACACCAGAATCTTATCCAATTGTTGAAGTAAATAATTTTGTCATTGTACTGCGGTATCATTCTGGGCAATGGCAGGATGCTACTCAGGGCTACTGTCATACCTACCTGAACCACATGGTCAGAGAGCTCCTCCATGTCTCTTTTCATATAGTCCAGGGAGGTATGTCTCAGGTCATTCACTCCGACATGGACAATGATGGAGTCATACTTGTACTTGTTGTGGAGTGACCTGAGCCTGTGTGTTATATGGCAGATTCTGGCACCCGACAAGCAGCTGACAGTGACTTTCTCCTTGTTCTGCCTGGTGAGGGAGATGTCAGTGTGCCTGACTATAGAGTCGCCAGTGACTAGTGTGCTGAGTACATTGTTTTGCCTTATGGGCTAAGGTTGAACAGCACACTGAGTTTGTGGGCTATGTGCCATTTGGGTAGTGTTGGGGGTTGGTGGTTGCTTACATTTCAGCTTTGGAGGTCTCTGTTGTTTGGGCAGATTTTTATTGAGAACCTCCATGAATGTAGGTGTATGTTTTATATTATTATGTGTGGGTTTGGGAGGTGCAGGATTTGATGGACTATATGTTGAGTGCAGTGTGGTGTTAACCTTCTCCTCTTGAATGTCTAGTCCAGTCTTGGATTGAGAGAGCTTGGCTTCCAGTTTGGCTATATAAGTGCATCTCTCACAGATGGTAGTGTTGGATGGTAGGAGGAGAGGGTTGTCAGTGTACATGAGGCAATTGCTACATTGCCCTAAGATGCCCAGATTCATCAGGTGGACAGGAGAAAACACCAGGAGCTGAACCTTGGACATGCCTGGTAAGTGCTTATTAATTTATGTACTGGGAGCTGATTTCCTCTCATTTAGTGAGAAAAGTTGAGCGCTGCACTAATTTGTAGATTATTTAGTGCTTGCAGAGAGAGTTGGACAAGTGCGAAGCACCAGGAACAGTTATGAGTGTTAAAACTAGAAGACTGGCTAGTTTAAGGGTACAGAAACCGTTTTGAGTGCTAAAACTAGAAAATGTGCTAGTTTTAAGGGAACAGAAGCAGTTTTGAGTGCTAAAACTAGAAGACTGGCTTGTTCAAGAGAACAAACAGTTTTGAGTGCTAAATTAGAAAACTGGCTAGTTCTAAGGGAAAATCTGAAGAGCAGACTTTCTGGCATCGGGAATAGTTTAACCACAGTTAAATGCTGCTGAGCAGTGCACAGAACTGCACAAACACAGGTTTTTAAACAGAAAGATGAAAGGAATAGAAATAGCCCAAAACAGCCAATAAACCTACAGATTCTGAGCTGAAACCACTCCCCCAGGTGACAGATAGGCTGTTTCAAAGCTCACCACTCTCACTGATGAACAGAGAAGCTTCCTTCTATCTCAGAAAGGTCTGGGCAACACAGAAACTTACAAAACAGCCCAGAATTCAGCAAAGTCTGAAAACCAGACTCTACTAGCCCTAGAAAGGCGGGAAACAAGTACAGAAATAGGATTTTTTTTTGTTTGTTTTCTTTTCAAATGTTAGAGCAGATACAAGTAAAAAAAACACTTTTAAAGCAGGAAAAGGCTATCACACTTGAGTGTGTAGCCGTTTACAATTAAACAGATGAAAAAATACTTAAAAATGATCAATTAAAGTGCAACAATATAAGAATTCAAAAAACAGTTCAAATAAGTAGCACAGTTAATAAAAAATGGACGGAATAATGCGGTTAGCAAAAATAAGCAATAAAAAGCAAAATAGAGGTACTTAATCCACTCAAAGTCTCCCTTTTCTCTCTCTCTGCCGCTATTGTAGAACATTAGTGCTGGTAACAATTTTGTGTGCTACAATAACTGCTACAAGAAGTCTGGCAGAGTGCTAAACTAATAAGCTAGTAAAAGTTCAGGAGAGGAGAGAACTAGCAGGGGCACCACTCAGAAGCTTACAAACAGTCCTGGATACAGCAAATCTGTATCTGGACTAGACTAGTTACAGGAAAGGCAGGAAAAGTGCAAACGTGAGCTTTTAAACAAGAAAGTTGAAGGAGATGAAACAACTGCCCAAACGGCCAATAAAATTACAATTTCTGGGCCAGAAACCACTCCTCTTATGATAGGCTAAGTAGTGCTTACCACTGTCACTGACAAGCTAAAAGGCTTTCCTCCAACATAAAAAGGCTTGGGGGGCTCAAGCATACAAACAGTCCTGGCTACAGCAAATCTGTATCTGGACTAGACTAGTTATAAATGTCAGTCCCAGGTCTTGATCACAGGAGCCTGTATACCATAGTCAAAGCAATTAACCAATAAGTCATGCTAAACAACCTCACACAGGTGATAAATGATTCCAGGCCCAATCTGGTTTCCAGGAAAAATCAAACCCTCATCATACTTATCAATATCCTTGATAATACAGTCCCTTCAAACACTATCAACTCAATAATTGAGCACCGTCTACTTCCTTCTTCTACATCTTTAAAATCAATCAAGACACCTCCCACTCAGGTGATCCACACTACATTAGTTCTTGACTATTAGAAACATATCTGCTACATGAACTAGAAAATATATACAATACAAAAAGGCAACAAAGCCAAGAAAGTTTTCACTCTTACAATTTCTTCCATAAACAAGAAAATTATATCTAATGAGAACTTAGAATGTAGGACTGTAAAAAATCCTTCATTGACTTCATGGCTAAAACTTCTGATAAAGGACAGAGTCAAAATGTGGACAGACAGGAAAAAGATCATTCTAACCTATCATGATATACCATATACTAACAGTTAAAAGAAAACACCAGAATCAAATTTAATTTAGCAAAAGAGGAATACCACAGAAGCCTACAAACCCTTTTCCTTTGTCAGCCAAAAAGGTTTAGACCACCACAAAAACACATCTCTTCAAAAGTCTTCCCCATAACTTCTTCAGACAATAAGTTTAATGAAGACTTACCAAAAGCCATGAAAGGCAATATCTGCACACCACAAGCCAACTCAAACTATTTAATACCATTCTCACTGTTAATCTTAGCATCCTACTTCATAAAATTTTGTTTTACTCCAAATTCTACTTTAAAGTAACATATAAATCTCAGATGAAGGGACCCCTTGACAAAACTGACACTGAGTACAACAGAATGTGGCACACCATACATCTGAATACACTGAAATAGAAAGCCCCATTGTAAACCAGTTTCCTACATAGTTAACCCTAAGCTTACCTCTGATCATTATTTACAGCTTTAAGCATTCACTGGTTATTCCTTGTCAAAATCACATCTCTGCCCTGTGCTGATGACTATAGGCCGGTGTATGCTTGCTAGCTAAAAATACTTTAAAAATCTAAGTACAAACAAATATTAGATTGTTAACAAATATGATATTATAACAAGTAAGCATCATATATTCTGCTCAAAACTCAATACCCTTACTGCTGTTTAGTCCCTTACAAATTAAATTTACAGTTATGTGGAAAAAGGGTTACTGTGTGGCAGAATTTTCTTTGATTTATGAAGATGGCAAACTACAACTTACTAAGAATGAAGCTAGAAGACTGGGAATTCTCCAGGTAAGTAACATGAGTTACTTAGAATGTTCACAGTATTATGCAATACTTAAAGCTGTAGCCTGAGTGAGGAGAATGGACATAAGATAGTAGGAGCACAAGCAGCACTGTAGTAGATCCTTTACTTTGCAGATCGTCTATTACTTTACTTTGTATTTGTTTAATTTTTGCCAAGCTAATTTTCTTTTTTACATTCCCCTTTTGCAATCTTATATTTTGTATTCTGAAATTTATCATAACCAGGTGCCTTTGCTTGTATTTCTTTTGAAATATCTTTTGAGCTGCATTCTTTGTATCATTTAGCTTGGCTTTCTACTCGGCATAAATATCACACCATTTGAGATCACTTTTTCTTTCTCATGTCCATAACCTTTTATACCTTTTCAAAAAAATATATATTTTTCGTTCTTTATCTTTACTCACTTTGTCTGTTCCTAATCCAGTTGCCCCTTGTTTCTTCATGTAGATGATGCTCTCCCCTTATCTATTGAATTAAGGCTTTTATTTTTATTTATTTATTCTTTTTGTGCAAGTATTTTTCTTTCCTCTAATTTCTGTCTTACTCAGCTACATATCCTCTATTTCGAAATTCTGGGCTTCTTCCAAAATAGTAACATTACATAATTTCTTCCTTATCCTCAACAGTTTCCTTTATCATTTCTATGTCTTTTGCTTGGCTGGTCAGTTTTTATATTTTTTGTGAACTACTTCTTCCTTCTACCAAATGTGGCCACTGTGGTGCAGCGGTTAGCGTTGTCACCTCACAGCAAAACTTTCTCCCGTTCGATTCTCGGCTGGAGTGCCTTCTGTGTGGAGTCTGAAAATCCTCTCCATGGTTGAGTGATTTTAAAGATATGCAAGTAGGTGCGTGCATGAATAGGTGTGCCTACTTTGAAGGTTGGGCATCGGGCTGGCAACTCGGCACCGTAAAAATCCACTGCCAGTCATTAGTGGACCGGAGTTCTGCTGTGGCGACCCCTAACTGGGAAAAGCCGAAATACATTACTTTTACTTCTTCCTTCTACCACAAGGGGGCTATCCTCCCATTGAGCCTAGCCTACCTAACCCTGTTGTAGGAAGGTTTCCATGTCTTAAGGATTCTATACTGCCATTTTTCCATTGGGGGGTGTGGGGGGCAAAGCCCCTTACATACTTTGGTTGTATATTGTTTTCTGCAAAACAGTTCTTCATTGCACTTGTAAGTATCCAGCTCTATAGATTAACCGTTTATAATATGTGAGGGGCATGCTCCTCATACCCCCCCCAATGTAAGGGGCTGTGCCCCCCACACCCCCCCTTTACTATATATTCTAACTCCAGGGTCGCACTACAGTTGGAAAAGGTCATATATCACTGTCGATGAAATGAGTTGTCAGTGAAATGAACATTCAGTGAAATGGTCTTGCTGATTTGCTTGTCAGTGAAATGAGCTGTCGATGAAATGAAGGTAACCCATATATATATATATATATATATATATATATATGTGTGTGTGTGTGTGTGTGTGTGTGTGTGTGTGTGTGTATTAGCTTAATTTCAATGGTGTATGTGATACTGGCTTTTTGAATAACTTTTTTACATGGTACCATTTACCACTAATTCTTTAAAGATTGGTGCATTGTCTCATGGTATAATGCAGATCTTAAGGGGATATTGGTGCAGTCTGTAACATTTGTTTTTAATGGGCTCATTGCAGTTTGTGACAACTGTATTTAAATGTAAGCTTGATTTTTTTTGTCCTTTTTTTTTAAGCAAGATCATTGATGAATGTGGCCCATTCACTTATCCAATTAGCAAATGAAAAACAAAATCAATAAACAACACTTACTTCCTCCCTGTGGATTCACCTGCCAGTAGAGACTATATGTTTACATATATCAGGATTTAAATTTAACAGCATAACATTTAGCGTTTTTTATGAGTTTTGGTGCTAATTCTATATATATATATATATATATATATATATATATATATATATATATATATATATATATATATCTGTGTGTGTGTGTGTGTGTGTGTGTGTGTGTGTGTGTATTAGCTTAATTTCAACGGTGTATGTGATACTGGCTTTTTGAATAATTTGTTTACATGGTACCATTTACCACTAATTCTTTAAAGATTAGTGCATTGTCTCATGGTGTAATACAGATCTTAAGGGGATATTGGTGCAGTCTGTAACATTTGTTTTTAATGGGCTCATTGCAGTTTGTGACAACTGTATTTAAATGTAAGCTTGATTTTTTTTGTCTTTTTTTTTTAAGAAAGATCATTGATCAATGTGGCCCATTCACTTATCCAATTAGCAAATGAAAAACAAAATAAATAAACAACACTTGCTTCCTCCCTGTGGATTCACCTTCCAATAGAGACTATATGTTACATATATCAGGATTTATATATATATATATATATATATATATATATATATATATATATACATATATATACATATATATATATATATATCCACTGCTTGTATTTTTTTCCTGAATCCCTCCAGTCAAAACTAAAACTTGAAACTTCCCCTCTGACCAGACCATTGAAAATCTTTCTGCCTCTTACAAGGATGGTCATCCACTACTTGTATTTTTTTTTTCCTGAATCCCCTCAGTCAAAACTAAACTCATAACTTCCCCTCTGAAAATCGTTCTGCCTCTTACAAGGATGGCAATTCAATACTTGTACTTTTTTTCTGTATGTAACCCTGTAAATTCTTAAGTTAAATAATCAGTGTAGCTTGGACTGAAGCACATCACAAACCCTCCTGCTGCCCTATTTCCCAGTAGCCCCACATCATTAACTACTGGCCCTACCTGCTCCCTTCTTGCTATTTTATTCTGCCTTCCATCTCCATTAACCATACACTGCCTTACACACTTTCCTGGCTATGCATTTAGACTTAATTTAGGTTTTCCTCTTACTCACCCAGTGTAGCTTGTCTGACTGATTGTTTTTTCTCTCTGCCTGGCAATCTTTAAGGTCAGCTCTGCCCGCTCCATTCACCCTTTCTTTGCTTGGGCTCTCTCTGCTCCCTTACCTTACCCACATTTCCACCCATCCCTGCAACAATTACACTTCAACCAACTAAAAGCCAACTTCACCCCACCCACTCTGTACTGTCTTGTCCTCATTATCTTAACCAATCTAATGCTTCTGTCATAACCCCTCCCACCTCTTCTCATACTTTCTTTGCTCTCTTTCCTTCTATTTTCACCACCCTCATCCCTCCCCTCAATCTCTCATCCCTTTGACCTTCCCCCCAACCATACTCCTTCCATCCGCACACTATCCTTACACCACACAATGGTCCTCCCTGTCTTCTCATAGGTTCATAGGTTCATACTAGGCTATCTGCCCTAGGGCATTTATAAGCCTAGCCAGAGTGTGTGTGACTTTCACCACCCCTTAGGATGAGAATACTATACCCATTAGTTTGCTGTGCCTCTGTCCAGCAGTGATACAGAGATGATTCCCGGGGTAAACCTACGATCTCCCATCCACTCTTCAAGATTTCTCTTGAACAGAGTCAGTGAGGGGCTCTGCCTCACATGGACTGGGATTCTGTTCCATAATGTAGGGAGTCTCTGGGTGATGAATCTGTCCCTCCAGCACGTCCTATTTATATCCGTGTTGAGGTTTAAGTCTCTTGCTCTCGTGGCTCTGGTGGATTTGGATTTTTTGAGGTGGAGCATGTCCATTAATTCCGGGTTGGACATGGCCTTGTATATCAGGCACAGATCACCTCTGAGCAGACGGTATGTGACTGAATAGAGCTGGAGTTTCTTCAGTCAGGCATCGTATGACATATGTTTGAGCCCCTTTATCCTTTTGGTGAGGAACTTTGGGGTCTTTCCAACTGCTGCAGGTGTCGGGTAAGGTACATTCGAATGGGGCATTGTACTCAATCATTGGTCTGATAAGTGAAGAGTACAGGGTACAATGACCTCTCCTGATCTGGATGTGAATCCCTTCATGATCAGGTGGGCAATGTAGAAGGTCTTCCTAACCACTTTGGCAATGTGAGTGTCAAAAGAGAGGTTACTGTCAACTTGGGTCCCCAGGTCCCTGATAACTTCTTCCGTGTTTAATGGATTACCACCTATGTGGTAATTAGGGGTTACCTTGTTTTTCCCAAAGGGTATGACTATACATTTTTGGCATTTAGCTTAAGGCCATGGCTCTGGCACCAGTTATCCATTTCTATGAGACCTTTCTGGAGGATGTCTGTGTCTGATGGAGTGTCAATTATGGTGCCCAGTTTGCAGTCATCTGCAAATTTTGTCAGCCACAATCCCCCTATGTTTGCCTGCACTTCAGAAAAATAAATGCCGAACAAGAGGGGCCCAGGACTGAGCCCTGTGGGACACCACTCGTGACCGGCTTAGAGTCTGACATGGCACCAGCAACTCTAACCCTGTGTGTTCTGTCCTTGAGCCAGTTTGCAACCCATCTTGTGACATATGGGTTTACATCTAAGCTGGTGAACTTTTCTATGATGCCCGAGTGGGGTATTGTGTCTAACGCTTTTGCTAGGTCAAGGTAGGCTGTGTGAACTGCCTTACCCTCATCAATGGCCTTAGTGACTGTTTCGAAAGTCGACCAAGTTCAAGAGGCAGGATCTGCCCTTGACAAAGCCAAATTGGGTAGGATCCAGTGTCTGTAGGTCCCCAATGTCTTTATTTATGAGTTCCATTATGATCCTCTCCATAGCTTTGCAGACAAGGCTCGTCAAGCTTATGGGCGGTAATTTCAGGGTCCGTAGAAGCACCGCCTTTGTGGAGTGGGACCACAGTTGCCGTATGCCATTCTTTGGGTATGTATCCTGTAGTAAGGCTAAGATTAAACAGCAGCCTTATGTGTGGGTTTAGTTCCTCATTGAGTTCGTGTAGCACACAGCTGGGGACACCGTCCGTCCCATTGATGCTGTGTTTTTGCTTTAGAGAGAGCAGCTCTTACCTGGGCATCTGAGATGTTTGGGAGGCTAGACTCTGGTGGGATAGATATTTCTCCTTTTGGGGGGAGGAGAAATTTGCACTGAACCTGTCTGCCAGTATGTTGGCAATGTCTGTGGGTTCAGTGATTTTTTATCATTTTGGACTAATTCTGAGCATATCTGGGAGTTTCCACCCAGGTTTCTAACATAGCTAAAGAAGGCTTTATGATTGTCTTTTGTGTCATTAGCGATTTTTCTCTCAAAGTTGGCCTTGTATGATTTTATGAGTGATCGTAGTTTTTGCTAGTATTGATCAGAGATGCCTTCCCATTTAGGGATTTTGCTCTATCATGTAGTAGCTTTCTCCTCTTGTTGTAGAGTTTGTTTATGGCTGGAGTCCACCAGACCAGGCCTGCCTTTGGTGGAAAGGGTCTTGATTTTATTAGGGATTGCTTGATCCATACATTCCTGGATTAACAATAACATTTAGCTTTTTTATGTTTTTTGGTGCTAATTCTATATATATATATATATATATATATATATATATATATATATATATATATATATATATATATATCTGTGTGTGTGTGTGTGTGTGTGTATTAGCTTAATTTCAACGATATTGGTGCAGTCTGTAACATTTGTTTTTAATGGGCTCATTGCAGTTTGTGACAACTGTATAATAGAGACTATATGTTATATCAGGATATATATATATATATATATATATATATATATATATATATATATATATATATATATATATATATATATATATATCCACTGCTTGTTTTTTTTCCTGAATCCCTCCAGTCAAAACTAAAACTTGAAACTTCCGGATGGTCATCCACTACTTGTATTTTTTTTCCTGAAATCCTCAGTCAAAACTAAACTCAGTCTGACTGATTGTTTTTCTCTCTGCCTGGCAATCTTTAAGGTCAGCTCTGCACATTTCCACCCATCCCTGCAACAATTACACTTCAACCAACTAAAACACCACACAATGGTCCTCCCTGTCTTCTCATAGGTTCATAGGTTCATACTAGGCTATCTGCCCTAGGGCATTTATAAGCCTAGCCAGAGTGTGTGTGACTTTCTAGGATGAGAATACTATACCCATTAGTTTGCTGTGCCTCTGTCCAGCAGTGATACAGAGATGATTCCGATCTCCCATCCACTCTTCAAGATTTCTCTTGAACAGAGTCAGTGAGGGGCTCTGCCTCACATGGACTGGGATTCTGTTCCATAGTGTAGGGAGTCTCTGGGTGATGAATCTGTCCCTCCAGCACGTCCTATTTATATCCAAGTCTCTTGCTCTCGTGGCTCTGGTAGATTTGGATTTTTTGAGGTGGAGCATGTCCATTAATTCCGGGTTGGACATGGCCTTGTATATCAGGCACAGATCACCTCTGAGCAGACGGTATGTGACTGAATAGAGCTGGAGTTTCTTCAGTCAGGCATCGTATGACATATGTTTGAGCCCCTTTATCCTTTTGGTGAGGAACTTTTGGGGTCTTTCCAACTGCTGCAGGTGTCGGGTAAGGTACATTCCGAATGGGGCATTGTACTCAATCATTGGTCTGATAAGTGAAGAGTACAGGGGTACAATGACCTCTCCTGATCTGGATGTGAATCCCTTCATGATCAGGTGGGCAATGTAGAAGGTCTTCCTAACCACTTTGGCAATGTGAGTGTCAAAGAGGTTACTGTCAACTTGGGTCCCCAGGTCCCTGATAACTTCTTCCGTGTTTAATGGATTACCACCTATGTGGTATTAGGGGTTACCTTGTTTTTCCCAAAGGGTATGACTATACATTTTTGGCATTTAGCTTAAGGCCATGGCTCTGGCACCAGTTATCCATTTCTATGAGACCTTTCTGGAGGATGTCTGTGTCTGATGGAGTGTCAATTATGGTGCCCAGTTTGCAGTCATGCCACAATCCCCTATGTTTGCCTGCACTTCAGAAAAATAAATGCCGAACAAGAGGGGGCCCAGGACTGAGCCCTGTGGGACACCACTCATGACCGGCTTAGAGTCTGACATGGCACCAGCAACTCTAACCCTGTGTGTTCTGTCCTTGAGCCAGTTTGCAACCCATCTTGTGACATATGGGTTTACATCTAAGCTGGTGAACTTTTCTATGATGCCCGAGTGGGGTATTGTGTCTAACGCTTTTGCTAGGTCAAGGTAGGCTGTGTGAACTGCCTTACCCTCATCAATGGCCTTAGTGACTGTTTGAAAAAGTCGACCAAGTTCAAGAGGCAGGATCTGCCCTTGACAAAGCCAAATTGGGTAGGATCCAGTGTCTGTAGGTCCCCAATGTCTTTATTTATGAGTTCCATTATGATCCTCTCCATAGCTTTGCAGACAAGGCTCGTCAAGCTTATGGGGCGGTAATTTCCAGGGTCCGTAGAAGCACCGCCTTTGTGGAGTGGGACCACAGTTGCCATACGCCATTCTTTGGGTATGTATCCTGTAGTAAGGCTAAGATTAAACAGCAGCCTTATGTGTGGGTTTAGTTCCTCATTGAGTTTGTGTAGCACACAGCTGGGGACACCGTCCAGTCCCATTGATGCTGTGTTTTTTGCTTTAGAGAGAGCAGCTCTCACCTGGGCATCTGAGATGTTTGGGAGGCTAGACTCTGGTGGGATAGATATTTCTCCTTTTGGGGGAGAAATTTGCACTGAACCTGTCTGCCAGTATGTTGGCAATGTCTGTGGGTTCAGTGATTTTTTTATCATTTTGGACTAATTCTGAGCATATCTGGGAGTTTCCACCCAGGTTTCTAACATAGCTAAAGAAGGCTTTATGATTGTCTTTTGTGTCATTAGCGATTTTTCTCTCAAAGTTGGCCTTGGATGATTTTATGAGTGATCGTAGTTTTTGCTAGTATTGATCAGAGATGCCTTCCCATTTAGGGATTTTGCTCTGTCATGTAGTAGCTTTCTCCTCTTGTTGTAGAGTTTGTTTATGGCTGGAGTCCACCAGACCGGTGCCTGCCTTTGGTGGAAAGGGTCTTGATTTTATTAGGGATTGCTTGATCCATACATTCCTGGAGGTGCTCGTAGAAGGCATTTGTAAGGGTTTCAGCAGCATGGGTTGTGGTTTCCACTGGCTCGGGGGCCTTGAAGGATACCACTCCAGTCTTAAGAAGTGTGAAGTTTGCTTTTGAGAAGTTCTTCACTGTGGTCTTTTTTGCTGGGGGTGGGGGCAGGATGTGGATCTCCAGTGAGATTAATTTATGGTCTGATCTCACCAATGAGGGATATACTTCCAGTGTGGAGCATTTTGTCCCCATGTTTGTGATGATCAGTTGTAGTATATTTTCTCCTCTTGTGGGAATGGTGACTAGTTGTTCCATAGCATTTGAGTTTATGAACTCAAGGAACCTTTGGGCTAGGGTGTTGGGGCTTGAGTAATGTTCCCAGTCTATGTTTGGGTAGTTGAAGTCACCCAATATGATGGTGTTTGGAGAGACATTCACACTCTCCAGTGTCTTCAGGAAGGCTGTGTGGGTTTCCTGAGTTTGAGAAGGTGGTCTGTAGCATGTTACAAACTGAAGGGCAGTTTTACCTATGGTTAATTGCACCTGGATGGTCTCCGATGCTTCGTGCGTTGCCACTAACCTGGAGGTGTGGGTATCCTTTATGAATATGGATACTCCCCCTCCTTTTGTGGTTCGGTCTGGATTTTGGGGCCGGAACGCATGATATGAGGTATAACCTGATAGTGCTGGGGTGCTCTCAGGAGCCTTGAACCAGGTTTCAGTCACAGCACAGACATCGATGTTCTCCATACTGAGGAGGGCTTCGAGGGCGTGCATCTTGAGGTTTAGACTTCTGGCATTGAGCAGTATTACCCTTAGTTTTTCTCCATTTTTGTTTTCTAGGGCGGTAGGTTTATCATTTGAGCCTTGCCTAAAAAAGGCACTATGGGGGTGGCAAGAGCCTTTCCTTTCTTCTACTCATATACCACCTTACCTCATATCACACTGAACTAATTCTACAGCCACACAGTGCAACCTCCTCTTACCCCTCTCCCATATCACCCTCACTCCTCAATTGTACTAACTTCATCCTTCCCAAAATCAAATTTGCTCCCTTTACCCCAACACTCCACAGTCAAACATAAATTTCACTCTCTCTACCCCTCCAAAAGCATTTCTGCTCTACCCTTGCAACACCCTGCAACTCTCAGCTGATGTTCACCCTAATCCTGGACCTAACTGTAACCCATCTTCTCCCACATGTGCCCTACAACCTCCACCAGAGCCATCAAACCATACCACTAAAGATCTTTTCATATATTCTATCAACATTCACAGCATTCTTAACAAGGTAAGCAAATTTCAAATATGGATAGCCCAATACTCCCTCAACATACTTACTCTCTCTGAAAACTGACTCAAACCACATTATACTAACAATGAATTCCTCCCCCCTGGATACAATATTCTACACCTTGATAAAACTCACAAAAAGGAGGAAGCATTGCCCTAATTTACTCAAACCATTTAATCCTGCCCCCCTCTACCCATCCCTTCCCCCTCACTTCATCCTGCCAAACTCCTTATCAACAATTGTAAGCTTAATAGCCATAAAATGTTTACTGTAGTTACCATATACATACCCCCAGGTGATAATATACCCTTAATGGAACAGATCTTCTACTGGATGTCTGACAACATACAGAAAGAAACTGTAGCACTAGGCAATGTCAACATCAATTGGCTAGCCATCACCACTAACTCCCCAACTACCATCATAAACCTACACAGATACACTCAAATTATTTATTCTCCCACCTATCACCATAAACCCACTAACTCCAGTTCTGTCCTAGGCTGGATTCTTGTTTCTGATCCAAACCTCTACCACCTTGCTAAACCAATCCTAGACTCCATTAGTGACCACTCACCAATACTTGTCCAAAGATACTCCCCCACCTTTCTAGCCCACACAAATTTAAAGAATGTCATAGCTTAAAAAACTTCAACCCTGACATATTTAACAATTCCCTCTCTTCTATTGACTAGTCCTTCTTATTTCTCCTACCCCTAGACAAAGCTGTTCTAAAATTGAACTCAAATTTTCTAAGCACACTTAACTCTCTTGCACCTCCCAGAACTATTAGAGTCAAATCTCAATGCTCCCCTTGGCTCACTAACTCTACTCTCCCTGTTATGCATAACAGAGACTGCCTGGAAACTCTGGACTAAGACCAAATCCCCCACCCACTACCATAAGTATAGGGAACTCCACAACATGTCCTAAAAAGTTATAAACACAGTCAAAAATCTTCTATAATACTCCCAAAATTTCACATCTCAGAAACCCCAAAAAGTTCTGGAACACCATCAATCACATCCTCCACCCAGGGAATTCCTCAACTCCTAACCCCTGCCCAAACAGTTCACCTGAAGAAACAGCATCAATCTTCAACTCTTGCTTCATAGATACCATCTGCAAACTTGCACAGACTTCTTACCCAACCAACCCCTCACTTACTACTAACCCTCACCTCAAAATAACCCCGTCTCACTCAAACCAGTTTCTACAAGCTACATTAAAGAAACGTCCATGCAATCTAAAACCTTGCTCGCTGTCCATTGATAACCTGCCTTCTGTTTGCCTTAAGGCTGCTGCTAACTCCATAGCATATCCTGTTTCCATCCTCATAAACTGCTCTATAAGAGAATCCACAGTCCCTACTCTCTGGAAACAATTCTATACCATTCCCAACCATAAAGGAGAAAACTCTGCAGAGCTCTTGAATTTTAGACCTATTGCTATTCTCTCTCCAGTCTCTAAAATTCTAGAGAAATTTATCCATAAACAAATCTTGGACCACCTCATACAGGAATGTCTGCTCACCCCAACCCAACACTGCTTCCACCCACACCACAGTACCACAACAGCCCTTATTTCCTTTACTCATTCCATCTCTCTAGCCAGAGACAATAAATTAGTGTTATGTCTCTTTCTTGACCTCTCCAAAGCCTTTGACACTGTCTCCCATCCCATCCCCCTTTCCTAAATTTCCCACTTTAATCTTTCCTCAGCCACTATCTCTTGGTTTAACATCTCCAACAGACAGCAATCTGTTAAATGCTCTCTGCTCTCTCCCCTTTCCTCCCCATCATAACAGGTGCTCAAATCTAGGTCCCCTTCTTTTCAACATCTTCACAAACCAACTTCACACATCCTGCCCACAGTCATCCCTCATACAGTACGCTGACAACTCTACCATCGTCTCTGTTGCTGACAACCCTTCTGACCTGCTCTCTCTAGCACAAACATTTTTCAACCTTACTGGAAAATGGCTCATTAGCAACCAACTTATTATACTTAACCCTAAAAAGACAAAACTTCTACTCTTCTTACCTCAAATCCCCTTTTACCATTTCTTCCCTTAAAAACTCATTACAGCCGAATGCGCCTCCAGTCCTTTTGCAGTTACCTCCTACTGTGCCTCAAGGCGTCAGATATTGCTTGTTCATATTTGCATTAATAATACCAAAACCATGCTACATACAAGGTGTCAGAATATTTTATTTTGAAGCATACATGATCGCACACACAATTGTATTGATATCTGACCTCTGTCAATGAGTATTTATATAACTATAAGGTGATAACTTCATTTTTTTAAGATTCAGGCAACACCCACTGGAAGTTAAAGGTACATACTCAAAAGAGCTGTACTGGAAGGAATGAGTTAGCAACACTACTATCATGGCAAATACCAACACCAAGCTCCTTGGGGTGATCATAGATGACCAACTTAAACTCAACCTCCATGTGTTACACTGCATAAAAAAAAAAACACCAAAAGCTAGGTCTACTGTATAGAAACAAAATGTTCCTTACAACAGACTCCAAAATCTCACTTGCCCATGCATACCTCCTCCCCAACCTCTTCTACAGCTTACAAACCTTACCTAACTTACAATCCTCACTTCTCTCCAAACTTGAAACTAACTACAACAAGGTCGCTAGATTTGCTGCCAATCAGCCTTCAAAATCTCACCACTGTCATGCTCTTAGAACTCTCAAATGGCTTAACTTCCACCACCAACTTTTGCTTTCTCAACTTCTCATCATCCACTCTATCCTGCACAAGCCTTTCTCCTGCCCTGACATATCCTCACTAGTTTCCCTCTAAACCCTCCCAGAACCCTTAGGCGCTCTGATCAATGTCTCTCACAAATTCACAAAATCCTTTGGCCTTAATCTCTACAGCTACTATCTCGCTCCCTTGCATGGAACAAACTTCCCTTGACACTTAGAGATATTATCCAGGTCAATCATTTTAAGAAAGCTCTCAAAAACTACCTAAGCAGCACCTGGATCTGGCACTGTATTCACCCCACCCTAATTTTTACCTCTACTGTACTCCCCTCCTACCTTTTCTCCACCATTACTATAGAAAGTTACCTCTTCATACATAGCAGTCTATGTCTACTCTCCTCGTTCCTTCACTTCTTAAATCTAGTAACCTGCTGCCTTTTATTTCTACTGCATTATGTCTTCTTTTATAGAAGCACATTGCCTGCAATGATATTGACAAACTGCATCTTGTATGAACTACATACCACACTGATAATCTAAATATGACTGCTTTTTACTACTCTTGTATGTATCTTTTGAATGTTGTTTCTCTTACTTGTACTGAAATAGTAGTTAGAAAAATTATTTTTACTTGTGTAAATTAACTTATTTTGTACTGTGGAGCTTTTCTCTCCAGGCATCCGCTGAAAAAGGGCAATAGCTTAGTTGGACTATCCCAGTCAACAAATGTCAAATAAAATAAAATAAAATCAATAAATATTACTTGCCTAAAGTCAGTTATAAAACTTGTATAAAGTTTCTTTTATTTTTACAAATAATTGTACAGCTGCCTGCTGCTATTTTATTTTATGTATAAATAGTGCTATTGTTTTTATAATTGTTCCTTGTTTCAGTGTTTGTGTGTATCCTTTATTTCGCATTTTATGTTTGTCATTGTGTTGATGGCAGTGCTAACAGGGTTTGATGGACTTTGCAGTAATGCATGCCTATTGTCAGTGTGTTACGTCACAGTATACATTAGTATGGGTGCACAGGCACTCCCAAATGTGGGATTTTATAGAAAAAAAGTATTAGTCTGTTTGATGAAGAAGGTTCTTAATGTTGGGTCAGCTGATACGATGATTCCTGTGGTCTTTTCCATTTGTACCATTAATCTTTTACTTCTCTTCCAGCTGTGTACTCCATTATCAAGCCTTTACATCCTGGTTTTGCACTGTATTTAGCTTGCCAGGTGTTTGAAAATTATTTTGTCTTACCCTGTGTCTGTTCTTGTCATTTCTACAAAGTTTTTTAATGATCTGCACTTTTTACCAAGCAATTTCCTCTCCTGTGCCCACCATAGCCATTATTTCTTCCTATTTGGTGATGGCCAGGTCAATTCTTTCCCCAGAGATAGTGAAAGTTGTATTATTTATTTGTTCTCCACCTGGGGTCAGAACCTGATCAGCCTACTTACCCTTATTTACCCTGGAGGTGCAAGTCGGGTGTTAGCGAATGGGTTAGTCTGCCAGTCATGTGGACTGTCCTCCTTACCTGACCCTTTATAGGTAGATTTAACTTCTGCATCCAGTGGATGCATACATGCAGCCACACATGCTAACCTCCAAGCAATGCAGTGCATCACAGAGAAACACAGAACCACTATGGCCAATACAGTTATAGTCATACACTTACACATACAAACCTCTAGGCCTCAGTTAAACAGCAAGCTGGACTGACATCCTTCTCCTCCCAGGATGGGTGAGCTGGCTTGGCCACTCAGTACCATACTCCCCCTTCTCTTACCTCCAGTGCCCATGCTGCTAATTGCAGATGGGTTGTCTGGGCCATTGTCAGGGCTTTATTTTCTCTGTACTATGCAGCCAGACCACCCATTCTTCATTTTTTTGTGTATGATCCTTGTTGCATATCTTTGAGTCACTGAGCAAAATGGTATGTGCTTTAGCCCTATTACTCAATAACATTGAAAAGGACTATCTCCTGTACCGACCTGTGGGGTACTTAAAAGGTAACCGCCCTTCATGTGAATGAACTCTACTTAGTATCTGTATCCTGTTTTCTAGGCTTCTTCTGTGAGGAACTAAACCCCCAGCTGCATGAATGGGTAAGTGTTTAATCACAAATGCTTGAAAGCATAAATACAGAGTTATGTTTTCAAGGGTTGACATAATGGTTAAGGTGTTTACTGCACAGACTCTAGGTATTGGGGTTGATTCTCATTTTTGAAAGAAAATTGGCTAGGCTTAAGATAGCCTGCAAAGGCAGCTAGGCTAGTACTTACCTATGAACCTATACAAGTGAACAAAAAATGTACAACAAAAGCATAATATTTGTGCAGGGATGCAAGCTCCTTGTTCATAGGTTCATAGGTTCATAGGTTGGTACTAGGCTATCGGCTAGCCTAGCCATAACAATTCCCTGACTATTTCTTCCCACACTATTTACTTCCCGGGACCCCTGTCTAGCAGGGCAATTGACATGATCCCTGGAGTGAATTTCCTTTCTCCCATCCAGTCACCAAGGTTCCTTTTGTAGAGGGCCAAAGAGGTGCTCTGCTTGACATGTATGGGCTGTCTATTCCAGAGTCTGGGGAGTCTCTGGATCAGGAACCTATCCCTCCAGCATGTTTTATTTATTGTGCTGACAAGGTTTAGATCTGAGGGATTGGGATTTCTTTAAGTGTAGCATGTCCAACAGCTCTGCGTTTGACATGGCTTTGTATGTTAAGCAGAGATCGCCTCTGAATAGACGATATGCAAGTTTTTTAAGGCGATCAGCGTAGAGCATCTGCTTTAGGCCTGTGATTCTTTTAGTGAGGCATTTCTGCAGCATTTCCAGTTGTTGCAGATGTCTTGAGAGGTGCATACCAAATGGGGCGTTGTATTCTATAATGGGTCTAATGAGGGATGAGTACAGTGGGACAATGACCTTCTTTTTTCTGGATGAAAAGCCCTTAGTTATGAGGTGTGCCACATAGAAGGATTTCCTGACTGTTGTGGTGATGTGGTTATCGAAGGTGAGACCACTGTCCACCTGTGTTCCTAAGTCTCTTATAACACTTTCAGTGTTTAGTGTACCGCCACCTATGTGGTAATTCAAGGGTACATGTTTTTTCCCAAAGGTTCAGGAGACAAGATCGGCCCTCCATGAACCCAAACTGGGTGGGGTCCAGGTTTGAAGGTTGCCAATGTCTGTTTATAAGTTCCATGATAATATATTCCATGGCCTTGCAGATCAGGCTCGTCAGACTGATGGGGCGGTAGTTCCCGGGATCCAAGGTGGATCCCCCCTTGTGTAGTGGGATAACTGTAGCTGTGCTGCACTCAGTGGGCACAAAGCCTGAGGTGAGGCTATTATTAAACATGGCACTTAGGTGAGGTGCCAGTTCATTTTGTAGTTCATGCAATACACAGCCCAGGATGTCATCCGGTCACATGGATGCTGTATTCTTAGCTTTGAAGAGTGTATTTTTACCTGTGTGGCCATTATTACTGGAATTTGGCAATCTTTTGGTATTGAGATGGGCCCTTTAGGGGCTGAGAGGGGGGTGAAGTTAGCACTGAATCAATCTGCCAGGATACTGGCAATATCTTGGGATCAGTATATTTAATGCCATTCTGCTGTAGCTCAGAGCAGATCTGAGCATTGCCATTTAGATTCTTGACATAGTTATAGAATGCCTTGTGATTGTCTTTGGAATCTTTGGCAATTTTATTTTCATAACTATTTATTTATTTTTATTTTACATTTGTTAACCGGGAGAGTCCGACTGGATACATGTCCATTTTCACGGAGGCCCAGGGAGAAAAGCTCCAGGTACATAACAGACATATGAACATTGTTAATGCAAAAAAAGGAAGATAGTTGAGTTCTAAATACAATATAAAGATACATCACATCTTGGGAAAAAGAATAACAGCAGCATATAAAAAAAAACATAGGTCAGTTAAAAAGGTGAGGCGCCTTGTTAAAAAGCAGTTAAGGATAGTGAGGTAAGAGAAGGGTTAATGATAGTGGTTAATCAGGTTTGGAACAGGGACATTGCCAGAGAGTATTGAGATGGGGTTTAAGCTTTTTTTTGAATTGTAGGAGTGAAGGTTCTGAGGTGAGCATGGTTGGTAGGGAGTTCCACATTTTACCTACAAAGTTTGAGAATAGAGAATCCCCAGCAGAATTATTGGCTTTGGTAGTTTGAGCTAAGATCTTATTGGAGGAGCGTAATGATTGCAGGTTAATATAGGGGTGAATGATGTTTTTCAGAGCTGGTGTTTTCTCTGGATGATACAGTATCTGGTGAGCCGTTTTGAGTTGGTTGAGATGGAGTTGGCGGGATAACTCTAACCACCCTAGTTGCTTCAAGTTAGTGCAGTGGTGCGTTCTAAAGGTGGAATTTGTGGCAAATCTAGCTATGTGATTGTAACAAGAAGCAAGTTTGTTAAGGGTTGTCTTCTTTAGGTTTGTAAAAAGGGGGGAGGCATAGAAAAGAGTTGATAGTAGGTGTGTGCTGGCAATTGTAATTTTAGCGTGAGGAGTGAGAAAGTGTTTTACTTTATAGAGAGAGCCAAGCTTTTTATTGACGGTTTTGATGGTTAGATTGAAATGGGTGTCAAATTTAAGGGAGTTATCAATGGTAACACCTAATAGCTTTGTGTGAGCTTCTGGTGATATAGTGATTCCATTGGAGGATGTAATAGAGAAGGTGGGGGGAAGAGTCTTGTTGGTGGGTGAGAAAGTAAGTAGTTTTGTTTTGTTGGGGTTGAGAACTAGTTGACGACTTGAGAACCATTTTTCTATAAGGTTGAAGGTGTCTTGGGTTGAAGCAGTGAGGTCTGCCAGGTTGGAGGCAGTGCTGATGATAGTCGAATCATCTGCATATTGAATGCATGTGGCATGGGGGGTGATTGTGGGCAGGTCATTAACAAAGATGGAGAAGAGGGCCAAGAATAGATCCTTGTGGAACTCCAAGTGTAACAGGTAGGCATGTGGATAATTTGTCCTGCCATAGGACAGCCTGTTACCTATTGGACAGGTAGGATTGGAACCATTTCAGCGTGGAATTGCTGAGTGATAGTTTTTTTAATGTATGGAGTAGTTGAATGTGGTTCACCATATCAAAGGCCTTGGAGAGGTCTAAGAAAAGAGCAGATGATAGTTTATTATTGTTTCTGAAGTTATTGATGGTATTAGAAAAGGATAGTAGGGCTGATGTGGTACTGTGATTTGGCCTGAAGCCATGTTGGGAGTTGGCTTGAATTTTATTTTTGGTGAGGTGTTCCATCAGTTGTTTGTGGACACACTTTTCCATAATTTTGGCCAGGGGTGAGAGTATAGCTATAGGTCTGTAGTTGGTTAGCTCTAGTGAGCTACCACCATTATGGAGAGGAATAATGTGGGACATTTTCCATATGGGGGGGATGAAGTCTTCTGACAAGGTACAGTTTATGATTATGGAGACGGGATAGGAAATGGCCTCAGCTGCTTTTTGCAGAAACTCAGCTGGGAGTAGGTCAGCTGCTAGCTTAGTGGGTTTTAGTTTTTTAAGAAGAGATGTTATCGAGGATATGGGTACTGGATCGAAGGTAAATAGATGATCTGATGTAGTTGTAGTATTCTGCTGGCATGGGTAGTGGAGTGGGCTGGCTGTTTGTTTGAATTGTGTGGCCAGGGATTGTATAGTTTCTGTGAAGAAACTATTGAATGTGTTAGCAATGTTTACAGGGCACTGTTGTTTGCAAGTTGTTGGAGTGGGGGTAGTTGCCTGGCCTGGGTGCAGGAGCTTGTTTAAGCCTGCCCAGAATTTTTGTGGATTATTAAGGTGTTTGTGTTGGAGGTGGAGGAAGAAGTTTTTTTATCATTTAAGATCATTCTTTTAGTTTCATTTCTAAGTTGCCGGAAGGTTTGGTGGGAGTGTGGGTCTTTAGAGGTATGCCATGTGACCCACATCTTGTTTCTAAATAGGATTTTGGATTTTGTTTCCTTAGAGAGCCATAGTGCGGTTTTGGTTTTAGTTCTAATTGACTGTATTGGAGCATGGGAATCTAGAATCTTGAGGAAGGTGGTGTTGAAGTAGATAACTGCCTCTTCAAGAGGAAGAGTCTTCAGTATTGTCCAGTTGTGGGCTTTAAGTTCAGTTTGAAAAATGGAGGCGTTGAATTTATTATTGTTCCTGATTTTTTTATGGTTGTAAGAAGGGGGTGATTTTTTTTGAATTTGATAACATAGGTGAGTAAGTGATCACTCATGTCCTCTGGGTGAGTACCTGCTGAGTACTGGTCAGGATCTTTATTAGTAAGGATCCAGTCCAGGATGCTGTCTTTGTTTTGGGGTTTACCTAGTCTGGTAGGAGTGGATATGAGCTGAGAAAAGCCATGTAGATTTATGCTGCTATATGGGGAGCTAGATGAGAAGGAATTCCAATCGATGTTGAAGTCACCTAACACTATGGATTCCTGGGGGTGAGTTTGAGTTAACCAGTGGTGAAAGTCCTCTAAGGTTTTGTTATTATTGTTGCCTGGGGGGATGTAAATACATGCTATATTTATGCTTTGATGTTTGTTTGGTTGAAGTTTTACAAGTAGAATTTCAGCATTGTTTGTTAGGAGGGGTTGTGGAGAGGCAAGGGAGATTTGTAATGTATTTTTGTAGAGTATGGTTACACCGCCACCTTTACAAGTTATTCGGTCTGCTCTTAGTATATCATACCCCAGTGGGATTATCTGTGTGTCTTTCGTACTTGGTTTAAGCCAGGTTTCTGTGAGACATAGTAGGTCTGGGGAACAAGTAGCTAAAAGGGCATGTAGGTTGTGAATCTTATTGTTTACACTTCTGATGTTTAGATGACAGGTCAGAAGAGAGTTAAAGGGTCTAGAGTTTAGATTGAGAAGTGGAGGGGAGGTTAGGGTGGAATTAGAATTGAGTGGAGGGGAAGGGCCAGGGTTGGGGTGGATATCACCATCTGTGGATAGTCTGTGATTCAGAGTGGTAATGAATTTGAGGGCTTTGAGTAGTAGTTTGTAGTAATGTTTATCATTTGGCCTAATATTGGTAGGTTTGATAATTACATAGCATTTGAGTTCTAACAAGGAGGGTGAGTAGGGAGTTGAGTCATGGCCTCTGTTGTTAATTATGGGGGAGGGGTTGGTTTGGTAGCCTGGGTGGTGGAAGCCTATGTAAGACCAGGTTTCATATAGGGTAGCTGGGTAAGGGACAAGTAGGAGGGGAAAAAGAGTTAGTATGATAAGCTTCCTGGGTGGTGTCATATTCCGTTTGATCTTAGAGGGCGGTAGTGAGGTACAGGAAGTTAGTGGACAGTAGGGGGAGTGGTTTGAGGTTATAAAAGTACGAGTACTAGGGGCGGGTGGGAATAGGGGGCAGGGTGGGGAGCTTGGAGGATTTTATGAGGGATCTCAGCTTCTTACTGAGGCTGGCAAGGCAGTTTTTTGCATCCTGGGATTTTCCTCTTTTCTGCAACAGTTTCTTCCTTTTGTTGTAAAGTTTGTTTATGGCAGGGGACCATCAGATTGGCTTCCTTTTTTGGAGGAGAGCATCTTGGTTCTATCTGGGATGGCACGATTCATGCATGAGTGGATTTGCTCATATAGTGCCTTAATGTAAGATTCAGCAGTCGAACTTTCAGTTCCCGCCTGCATGGGTGTCATGAAGTTTGTCACTTCTGACTTGAGTAGCTTGAAGCTGGCTTTGAAGAAGTTTTTTTATGGAGGTTTCCTTACTGGGGGCTGAGGGTGGGATGTGGATGTTAAGGGTGATTAGCTTATGGTCAGACCTGACCAATGAGGGGGTGACCATAGGTGTGGAGCATCGATTTCCCATGTTGGTAATGACTAGGACTTTTGTACCCTCAAAGTGTGGATCTTTGCACCATCCTCCCCCATATAGTTAAATATACTGTCTCCATCATAAAGCAACAGTGTAGAAAGAGGAAGCACTCTAGAAGATTATACACAATAGCAACACAAACTGTGATATCACACTCACATTAGGAATGCTAGGAAATGTGGACAATGAAAAATAGGCTCAGAGACTCTGGAACAGGGAAGTAACACACAACCAACTAATCAATGATCATTCATATGGTAACACTTTTCTTGTTAGTGTTTGACCTACTGTGCA
The DNA here is from genome assembly GCF_019279795.1 of Protopterus annectens. Lineage (NCBI taxonomy): Eukaryota > Metazoa > Chordata > Ceratodontiformes > Protopteridae > Protopterus > Protopterus annectens. The sequence goes on along the minus strand of NC_056739.1, from coordinate 752,155,002 downwards.
CTGGTAGGCCGTACTAATGTAACAATCCACTGTGTTCTGCTCTTTCTGTTGTTTTGTGAAACCTTGCAGCACATTTGTTGGATAGGTGATGTCCATAACAAAAATAATTTTTAATTTTAGTGTGCCCCACCAACATGAAAGAGACAAGTAATCTCAGCTGTGTTCAACACAAACAAGCAATGTTTAGACAATAAAGTATATGTAACAAGTTTTCAAGTGTCACTTCTCTTGATATTTACTACTGGCAGTATGTCAGTGAGTGAGTCACCTCATTGCAGCTACAAACACTGTCTGCAAGACTCAGTGATTTATATGTTTTTAACTGTGTAATTGAATGTTAGGCTAGAAGGCTGTGTGTGTGTTTGTCTCCTGATTATTTTATTTTATCGCTGTCAATGTAGACATGCTTTATAAACAGTATATGAGTGACATGGTGTGTGCGCATTAAAGCCAATGTCCAGTAAATGTGATGTCTGTGTGTTTTATTGTTAGTGTTTAAGTGACTGTATTTTAGTCATGTCTTACAACTACTTCATAGACAACATTAATTTCGTTGAAGCAAAGGTCTGTAGTCTGACTGCTTATATTTCCTTTTCTGAAGTTCAAAAACATTAATAAGGGAAAGAAGACCAACATTATTGACTCCATGCTTAGGATGTTGGAACAATATTCAAGCAACTTGGAGGACCTGATCCGAGAGCGTACAGAGGAGCTGGAGATTGAGAAGCAGAAAACTGACAAGCTACTGACCCAGATGCTTCCCCCGTAAGTAGATTTATGGCACACAGAACTGGTACCTGAGTGAGGACTTTACTTCTTCTGGGTGAATCTGCTTTGGAATTAAAACAGCAGTCAGGAGTACTAGGAAATATTTTAGTGTTACTAGGAGAAAGACACTGCCTCCCTTTCTAGGCAAGGATGACTTCACATTCCTGTTATTTATACTGCCAGTAACATGGATTAAAAGCTGAGCTGAGGCTAGAAAGATGCAGAACAATTTAATTCCATCTTGTATATGATTTCAAAGAGTGTTCATACAGACTGGGGACTTTTGCAACAAATTACTTTTGAGCTTTGATTGTAAATCATTAGAACATTTGCAATGGCCGCATTGTCTGCAAGTATACAATATGTATGTAAAAACATATGGATTACAAGGCAAGCATGTTGTGAGGCCATTTGCATTTTGCCAGTACACACTCTCATGATTTACCTTCTGCTTCTAACAGGGCAAAGTTGCTCAGGACAGGGATGAATTTGTGGATGGTCATCCAATCATCAGTGTTCAGCTTGCTGGAGGTGACTGTGTCCCTTCGTTTAGCAAGTTAAGGCAATTTATTTCAGAGTGGGTGGTAAACATTGAAAAATTCTTAGTTCTAGTATTTGTGGAGTCATTTGTCTTATTGGGGTATAGGAGATCAATGAAGGCTGGGATCTTAATGGCACAGAATGCAAGACAGATCTTCTCATAAGAGTCTATAAGAGACTGAGTATAGAGATGGGACTTCAAGCCTGTCATAGTGGAGCAGTACTGTTTTTAGTTAGGAGCCTCTGGGATATTTCTAGCTGTGTTATGTTTGCATATGTACATACCATAGGGGGTTACTGTACTCTATAATTGATCTAATTAGAGAAGAGTACAGAGAGCTGATAACTTCTTTTGAACAAAATGACATACCTTTAGATGTTGGTTGTATTAAATAAAAGGACTTCCTAAATGTTGATGTTACGTGGTGGGTAAAGGACAAGGAATTGCTGACTAAGTTTCCAAAATCCCTTACTACAGTATCAGTTTTGAGTAGAGCACCACCTATACTGTAAGATGAGGATAAGTGTTTTTTTTTAACAGATGCGACAGTACTGGCATTTTTTTTCATTAGCCCACTTTCTCTACATCAGTGATTTGTAGGGAATTGTTTTTGGGGTCTATAGCGCAACGTTGAAGATGCATTGCTTCAAATGCGTCTTCATCGAACCCATAAAAACGAAAACTGAAAACAGTGAAACCCCATATGAGCAATTTCTTTCCCTGGGAAAGAAATCACTTGTCCAAAAAATATATATATATCACTACACACAAAACAAAGTGGGGGGGCTTTGCCCCCACACCCCACACCTCCACACCCCCCAACTAAATATACCAACTCCAAGATCGCACTACAGTTTACAAAACATAAAACTACCAGAGGCGGACAAGTGATTTCTTTCCCAGGGAAAGAAATCGCTCATATGCCCCTTCGCTGTTTTCAGTTTTCGTTATTTTAAATTTGGTAAAGACGCATTATAAAATTATGCGTCTTCGACGATCTAGTAGGAACCTTTATTTTTGCTGTAGTGATACTGTATTGAGGGTTATCAGACAATAACATCCGTCTTTCAAACTACTGTAAGTTAGCCATAGGTCTAGGTTGGTGGCTTGGAGGTTGGAGAAGTACATGCAAAAAGGAGGAGTCCTGGTACATTGTTAGTTACATTCTTACTTTCTGAGTATGCACCTGACACCTTAATTATGCAGGTTCTGTCATCCAGCCAGTTTGTTATCCACCTTACTATATATGGGTCTATGTATTATGTTTCTTAGTACAATAGTAGTAGTAGTATGGGGAATGGCATTAAATGCATTGGCTAGATCCAAATGACCACTATCAACTGCCTCTGTGACTTTCTTGAAAAGTTTAGTAAATTATGTAACTATGACCAAAGTCTGACAGAACCAAACTGCTGTGAGTGTTTTAGATGTAGTTTATGAATTCAGAGATGCTGTGTTGCATGGCTTTGTAAATTAGTCTACTTAAGATGATAGGGTCTATGATATTGTTGTTGGCTAACCCACCATCTACATGCTCACTATAGAAGTTGTGTGATCTGTATGTGTACAAGAGTCGGTTTCCTGTGAAACTTCTGTAAACACCAGAATGCAAGATGTACAGACTGTATGCAAAGAAGTATTAGCATTACCAGACAAACTCAGAATGTGTGATGACAAGTATTAGATTGATTGCCTATAAAACAAAAATGAACCAAAAATGGAACCAGGATACACAGCCACCTGTCTCAACGATCTTACTGCTCATTTATATAAATGCATTGAGATGGTATCCCTAGAAGGACCAAGTACAGAGGAAAAATTCAGTCACAAACCTTCCTGGAGATCAGTCGATATAAACAAACTTTACAACAGAAGGAAGAATTTGCTTAGACTACCCTGTAAGTTCCGATCCCCTCATCATATTAAGAATATAGAATGTCTCACCAAGAAACTGAAGGCAGCTAATGAGATGAACAAATCTTCTTGTGAGACAAACAAAGCATCTCGTGAGATGAACAAATCCTGTCGTGATTATGCTCCTGAGGCAAAGGATAACTAAAAGTCCCTCTTCAGCTGTGTTAAAAATAAGGAGGAATTCACATCACTACTCAGAACTTATCTATAATTGCACCTCCTGTTCAGATCCTAATGAGATTACCAACATATTACAAAATAAGAGACCCAGTCTAGCATATACCAATAACCCAAGAACACCAAAAATGTCAGGAAGTGGTGCCGCGGATGTACCAGCTTCAAATAATCAATTTAATAATACAGGTTAAGCTCTTTTGTCTGAAAAAATATTCTATACAAACTCCATTAGAATCATTCTAAACAAACATTTTCTTAAATTGTGAAATAGACATGTGACCAATTTACAAAAATCAGCTGACAGAGACATAAACAGCAAATACATAAACATAAACACACAAAAATAATTTATTACAACTCTAATAATGTAATAACTATATTATTCAAAACTGTGCATTACTTCTTGAATTAAAACAACATGTTTCATCACAACTTAGCAAATTGCGTTTTTCAAATGCTAATAAATTAGGGAAAAGGAATCATTAAGTCCTAGGCAAGATGCAGCATTTAAAAGAAGCTGCTTTCTCAATTCACTATATTCTAATATATTTTCTCAACAATCACCTTGGGGAGTATTTAATTACCCTACGACAATATCTTGTCCTGGGTTGTATAATTCTAACAGCAGCAGGGTGGTTTATTTAGCAAGCTGTTTAATGGTGAATTTGTCTCCTCACTCTTTCTTGGTCAATGGAAAACATTCAACACCCATTATTACTTCTAAAGCACTCTACACTAAGCATCTCTTTCTCATATTTTCTTTGGTTTCAAAACCACCTAGCAAACAGGGCACCAGCAGTGAAAAAGAAAGATGATTATTCATCCTTTTCAGCTGTGTTTTAGGGGTCCCAGTGATCAGTGCTTGTTCCACCATTATTCAATGTCTTCACAATGATCTTTACTAAACTACACAACATCTGCCTTAGCTGAGTATGCAGATGACTCTGCTCTTTCTTTCTGCATAGCTGAAAATGTCACACAACTACAATAAGTGACATGACAATCTTTCTCATCTGTGGAAATGTGGCTAAATAAGTCTCAACTTCTTCTTAATGCCAAGAAGACCAAAGTAATCTTATTTACTCCTAAACATCTCTCTCTGTCCGAAAACTTTTCATTATATACTCAGCCAATGATGCCAAAAATATAGTAGGTCACACAAAATAACCTTCTAGAGTGATCACAACAGATGAAAAAATGAAATTTGACTATCACATAGTCCAGACAATAAATAAAACCCATCAAAAACTTTACTTAGTATATAGGGTGAAACCCTATCTTAATGACACAGCAAGAAAAAACATAGTCCTGACCTTCCTATTATTATCCCTCTTGTATGCATCCCCAGTGCTCATTAATCTTCAAACTACACTATTACTCAGAATGGAACAATGCTATAACAAAGTCACTAAATTTGCAGCTATCCATCATACAAAAGCTCATTACTGTCTATTACTAAGACATCTTAACTGGGTTGAGCTTCCACAATAACTAATGTTGACACAGCTGATGGTAACCCACACACTTATACATCAACAAGATAAAAATACTGCTCTATAATCTATTATTCAATCCTACTCTGCAAATTGACAGCTCAGATCTAAGGATAACTCTCATCTTGCTGTTTCTAAATCATGTAACTCAGCAGGTAACTCACTTTTCTCAAACTGTGTTTCAAAAGCACAGAACCCCATTCCCCTCTCTCTGAAACAAATCAACAATCTAAAGTCATTTAAACTCACCTAATGCAGGATCTACTGAGTACACGGTCATGTTTTTTCTCATCTCCTGGTTAAACCAACTTAGGTTATCCTTCCTAAGAGTTAGAGTTCACAAACTACTACTACTACATCTAGTAAAATCAAAGGTAATACTTTCATGTGAATTCAACTTTCAATTTCATCATCTCACTCTTGTCTTTTCACCTCACAACTTTTTTCATAAGGCATCCTTATACACTCTGTCACCCTTCCTGGTGGAGGATATCTACATCAAAAGAGTTTTTAGGAGGGCCCAAAACATTATCATGGAGACTACCCACCCACAACACAAACTGATTATGCTTCTACTGTCATGGAGGTGTTAGAAGAGTATGGAGGCCAGAACAACCAGGCCGAAAGACAGTTTTATACCTCAAGCTATTAGACTGTTGAATAAAACTCATATACTACCTCTCCCTCCAGCATTGTAGGTTGGTTCATATTTGAGGAAAACAAGCTTTTTATCGCACAAATGTGCTCTTTTACACAGTTATTTATATTTACTGATATTGGTATTTATATTATTGTCTATTTGTTGTCATAGATTACTTCTTCTTTTTAGCTGTCACTTTTTAAATGTTGCTGGAGGACTTGCAGAATAAGAATTTCATTGTACTTTGTGATGACTCTAGTTAGTACATATGACAATAAAGTTGAATTGAACTGAATTGAATTCATTCCCCACAATTTCTCACTCTCAGTAACCTACATTGTTTTCACCCCCCCCCACACACACACACACACACAGTATTTTGGAGCTTTTCTCCCTGGGCCTCTGCTGAAAATTGTCTTCTACCTAGTTGGACTTTCCTGGTAATCAAATGTTAATAAATAAATAAATAAATACAATTTTCAATTATCTTTCCTGCTGTTTCTCTTGTTTTACCTTTCTTACCTCACCTCTTCTTCTTTTCCTTCTGTTAGCCTACAAATCTGCATCTCAGCTGTTTTTCAATAGTTCATATGCTACAACAAAAATTCCTTTTACTTTTTTACCGCATATATTTTACTCCTCACATTTTCTCTTTGTAAATTAATATAATTATAGCTCCATCATTTCAGTAGTATAAGATATCACAAAATGTATAATTTTGCATTTTTGTTTTTAAATTGTTTTGTACAGCATTATATAATACACATCTTTCTTTCTTTCACACTTTGTACAATTATTTTCATGACTTGGTATTGTTTTATAACTCTTAACAAATGTAATCATTTATTATAAATTGTATTTTTGTACTGGACCTTTTCTCCCTCAGCTTCCATTGAACAAGGGCCTTTTTAGGCGTAGACAAACTAACCCAGTAAACAACAACGATAAGTAAACATGATACATTTTATGTTGGAAAACAGCAAGTTAGCTTTGCAAAAGGATTCATCATATAAAACACAAAAGATATGAACAATGACGACAGTAGACACTCTTTAGTATGTAGAAATTTCAAAAAGGTTTCTCATCAGAGTGGTTGCTAGGACATTAGAATGTAGGGAACTCAGATGGCAGCTTTTTTTAAATGCTATATCTTTCCCTGGACTTATTTTTTTCCATTTCCGTTAGCAGTGTTTTAAAAATTCAATCTGTTAAGTTAACATAGAGGTTATGTCTTTGGCTGTGTCTCTTCCTTCTATCAGGAAAGGCTGCAAGCTTTTGTGATAGTTGGTATAGCTGTTGTCTTTAAGTAGCCACCTACCACTGTTGTAGCTGTAGTCTTGATGCTTTTTCAGATGTTTACTCTCTTCTCTGCTTTAATGGGCAACAAAACCATGCATGCCCCATTTCATTTCATTTAAAATGTGCGACTCCATAACCTGGGCATGTACTTAAACCCATGGCTTCCCCTTTATCTTGCGCAATTTGCTGAGTTGGCCTAGTCTGCCCCCTCATTGAGTTTCCTATACCCATGCAAATTGCTGGGATCTCTCCTCCTATGCAGCGGCAACTTGATAGCAAGGTAAATGTCCCATTTGTTTCCAGTCTTCTCTGGATTGCACTCCTGGTCTGACCGCCAAATTCTCATGTCTTCATGCATACTGCAAAGGGCTTGTTCCCTAACCAAAATAACTTCAAGTATTTCAAATGCTGTAACATTACATTCACTCACCCATCTGTAAAAATAAGTACTAATTTCCACAATATATTTTATAATACTTTTGTGTAACTTTCTCCTGATCTCTAATTTTTTTTCTATATAGTTCTGGAGTTTGCTGATAACTAGCATGCATATAGTCTTTAACTTTGATATAAACAGTCAGCATCACTGAGTTTAGAAACTACATACATTGTTTTACCGATGAACAAGGGAGTGAAAAACCTCACCCACTGCCCTTGGTCAACTTGGTGATGACTATACGCCCAGTTAGACCTTTGAAAACAAATCTATATCATCACCCTCCTTATATTGATGAAGATGTTTTCTACTGACCAGGGCTTTGGGAATGGATTTCCCCCACCCTATGACTCATGTGCTTCTGGCATTGAATGATCACCCTCTTTTGATGCTAGCATCAGTTTTCACTTTCCTCTGCTTCTATTTGTCACATTATTGCAGCCTTGAGTTCTAGGCACTTCATTTCCCTTGCCAGTCTCTGTAATTCCTGCTGCGCTGCAATCCTCATGTATCTGTGGTCTTGAAGTTCCTTTCTTAGAAGGATCTATTTTTTTTGGCTGTGACTTTGGCCTGGAGGGTGTCAATGCTGAAAGACTCATGAGGAGGAAGCCTTAAATAGTCTTTCATAAGGACAAAGCAAGCCTTTGAATAAATAAATTAATAAATTACTCATTTAGTCTGGCAGTTAGTGTCAAGGACTGAAGCTGTGAGCAGTTAACAGGCTGCTTCCTGTGATGCAGGGTTTGATTCCCTCAGCCTTCATTTGCCTACTGTTTGACATTGAGCAAGTCACTTAACCAGACAGTGCTCTGTGGCCCTTGGGAAGAATTGTCCTAGGCTTCTCAGTGGTCTCTTGGACTCTTGGACCACATACAAAGTAACTTACTGTGAATGTAAAATCTACAGCAGTGCCTTTAAGCTAACAATAGTGTATCAGCTGGTTGGTAGTCATCTAGAACATCTGATTGCACACCTCCTCCTCTAACCCTGAAAACAAAGGAGAAAAGATGTTGCATATCCTGGAAATCTATAGGCAGCTCAGGTGCTAATCTGACAGATCCAAGGATGTCAGACAAACAAACTTAATCTCTGTTTCCTTTATGCCAGGCTAATAGGTAAACCTGTCTTGAAGCAAGTCCTTTCCAAATTGAGCTATATTATTTTTTTATGTTTCCTGAAACAAGCCAATGGGAGGCACCAGTCAGAGTACACTGTGAGGACAGTGGCATTTGGAAGGCATCAGACAGGGTACAATGTGAGGCAATGGCATTTGGGAGCCACCGGTCAGGGTACACTGTGTGGGCAGTGGCACTTGGGAGGCACCAGTCAGGGTACACACTGTGAGCGCAGTGGCATTTGGAAAACACCATTCAGGGTACACTGTGAGGGCAGTGCCATTTTGGAGGCACCAGTCAGGGTACACTTTGAGGACAGTGGCATTTGGAAGGCATCAGACAGGGTACAATGTGAGACAATGGCATTTGGAAGCCACCGGTTAGGGTATGCTGTATGGACAGTGGCACTTGGGAGGCACCAGTACACACTATGAACACAGTGTCATTTGGGAGCCATCAGTCAGGGTACACTATGAGCACAGTGGCACTGGGGAGCCACCAGTCAAGGTACACTGTGAGGGTAGTGGCATTTGGGAGGCACTAGTCAGGGTACACTATGAGGACAGTAGCACTAATGCTGAATTCTTCACAAACTTGTCAACTCAGGGCATTTGTGAGACATTTACTTGGACATCTGTCCATTGATTGTTCAGTACTATAATCTGATCATTCCAAACAATGGCTGAGCAATGTTTATTCTCCCCAAGGAAATTCCTTTCTATTATTTTAGTTTTCTGACATGGATAAGGCATATTGTTGTGATGAACATAGTAAATATGTATCAATAATTCCTCATAACAGGACATCACTGATGTGTAATCTCCCACCCTTCTACACTCTCTGGGCTGGTTCACTTGCTTTCAGTTTATACCTGAGGGACTAGGGCCTTGTGTATTCTGTAGCAGCCTCTGCTTCACTTATTTCCTATTTTAAGAGGTCAAGCCAGTACTGCTGCAACCTTACAAATAAAGGATGTCTACTAGAGCAGTCTTCTCTTAATAGGGTATACTTCTGAATGCTTTTTCTTTAAAAACTACTGAATAATGCCACAAGTGTCTCCTCTTTATAAGTGCACATCCATCTTAGACTGGGGAGAGAGGAGCTACTTTCACAAAGGTGTCTGAGAAGCCTGAGTAAGTCAACCAGGAAGACTGGATGTCCACCTGTGTCAAATCCTACACTGTAGTAGTGATATCCTGATTAGAGATTAACTGTTAAGCTGACTTACTCATATAGCTATACTTTCAGTTTATGAAGGTAACATAATTTTGCTCAAGATTACATCATTTTACTAATGACTATTATGTCACTTTGTTTATGAAGGTGACACATTTGATTAGTGGTAAATTATTACTCTGATGTTTATGAAGGATATGTCATTTGATCATTGGTAAATTGTTACTCTGATGTTTATAAAGGTGACATTCTTTGATTATTGGTAAATTATTACTCTGATGTTTATGAAGGAGATGTTTGATTATTGGTAAATTATTACTCTGACCATCATACTGCAAGAAGCCTCTTTATGTTATAGTCTGTATCTGATATACAAAAAATAAACCCCAAGCAACCCTACAAAAATATAGGCATCTTAGGAATCACAAAAAAAATATACTTAGTGACAAGAAAGTATATTTAACTGACCTACAAAATTTCCACCAATATAACCCCAAAATGTCACAAAGGCTTACCCACAAGGGGTATAAACGAAGATAATAAACACAATAGCACCACGGCCACTGCAACCGGCAACCAAGCAATCAAGTAGTGTCGAAGAATAAGCACAAACTGAGGAACCAAGCAAGAATATTCTCCCAAATCACAATAATACGACTTAGCTCTTTCACCTTACAAGGCATCTTCAGAGTCAGATAATACGTGCACCCACCCCCCATATATATACACAGCATTTCAACAATTAATCAATCAAAAACAACCAATGAGCCTTCAAAGTTAATTAACAAACTCTAAACCACATATTTAGTCTAAAATGTCAATAAAAATTCCTTAGAATATATAAAACACCAATGCAACTTTGTATATACAAAAAAAACACATAACTAATCATCACAATATTAAGTGTGTTAAATACTGACAAATATTGAATAAATAAATAAATATAATCAAAATTACAAGTGTGCAATTTATCTAAGTCATCAAAAAAACTAATAAATATATATATATACAATATTGTGTCAATTAAATAAAATAAAAGTGTTGCATAAGCAACTGAATTAATTTCTAAAAATTCTACAAAACTTGTGATTGGTGTATCAACAGTGGCTTAATGGAAATGTAGTCATTTAGACCTGGATATTTCATTGCATTCAGTCTTAACTGCCATTCCATTTCCTTCAAAGCCACTCTATTCTTAACATCACCACCCTTTTCTACATTCACACGATCAATAACAAAGAACATAAATTTCTTAAAATTGGTGCATTTCAAACTATGGAGATATATAGCATTATGTGTGTCTTTATTTTTAATAGATCTAAGGTGCTCAGGAATCCTATCTCTTAACCTGCGTGTTGTCATACCCACATAAAATGCATCACAGGATGAGCAACTAGCCACATATATTAAATTTCTAGAATTACAGTTACAAATACCCGGACAAGGCAAGGTGTACTGATAACCTGAAATGACCACATAAGGGCCATCAGCAATAAATCTACAACTCCTACACCTTCCACATTTAACCATCCTGGACCTAGTATGCAACTTGTTCCTTTCCAGGATAGCCTTCAGGTTAGAACCCCTACTGTAGACAATCACTGGCTCTTTACCCACCAATGCCTTCAGTTCATTATTAAAACAGTAATTCCACACATTTCTCAGTGCAGCACAAAACTCAACAGACTTATCATTATATTTCATAATAAAACAAGGTCCCTTCTTACTTTTGACACCTACCATTTCATTAACTTGTGGGGTCTCCATTTCAAATCTAACATTACCCCTCAAAATAGGACTATAGATGGTGCGTTTTTTCTTTAATATTTCCTTTTTCACACTTAATAATAACTTGATTGGGTACCCATGTTCCAGCAACATACCAATCAATTTGAAAATTTCCAATCTAAAATTCTCATCATTGCTCACCAGTCTTGAAATGCGTACCATCTGCCCCTTAACCACCCCTTTTCTCTGATGGAAGGGGTGGCAACTACTAAAATGCAGTAGTGAGTTGGAATAATTTTCTTTTCTATAAATAGTACTAGTTAACTCACCATCAACCTTCAAAATGTTAATATCTAAAAAATTAATACCATCAGTACCCCAAGTATGAGTGAACCTTAAAAAACTAGTAGTGTCATTAAGATAATCCACAAATTCTATTGCTGTAGCTTCATCACCCTTCCAAACAATCAAAAGATCATCTAAAAATATATTATAAAGTATAATGTTGTCCTTATATCTTGAAGGAAAAACAAATGCCACTTCCCAAGCCAATAATACCAAGTTGGCATAAACTGGTGCACACTAGGCACCCATGGCAACTCCAGAGCATTGTTTGTAAATTTCACCTTCAAATTTGATGAAATTGTTATTTAAAACTAGTTCCATCAAATCATGAAAGAAATTCAATCTTGTTTTGTCAATAGTATTACTCATATTCAGACTGGAAACAAACAGCTCCAAACCCTCATCATGAGGAATGATGGAGAAAAGGTTAACTACATCCACTGTCAAAAAACTATATTCATCAACGTTATTACCAACCTCCTTCAGTCTTTCCAAACAGTGCCATGAATCTTTTAAAATATGGGGCACTTCAGTTAAGGCTGACTTGGTCCACTCATCGACAAAAGCCGCAAGGGGTTCTGTCGTAGAACCCCTAGCTGCCACAATGGGCCTAAATTGCAAATTGTTAGTTCCCTTGTGCACCTTAGGTATCCCGAAAATGCTTGGTAAAACTGGATATTTGACTGTCAAAAAATCAAATTCAGTTTCATTAAGCATCCCTTGAAAAAGTGCATCCTGCAAAAACAAATCTATTTTAGAATATGCTCTATTCACTTCGTTAATAGATACCCTAGAATAAATAGTTTCATCATCCAATACTCTAAACATAGAAGTGGAATAGTCTATCTTATTCATAATTACCATCCCACCTCCCTTATCAGGTTTCATACACCTGATGTCTTTAGAAATTTTAAGTTCGTTCAACAATGCTCTTTCCTCAAAGGACAAATTGTCTATAGATTTACCAGGAAATGAACAAATTCTCCTAAATTCAAACTCCAATAGTTTTTCAAAGGCAACCAATTCTGAACATGAGGGTGGAATGAATGTACTCTTTCTCTTAAGTAAAGGTCTTAAAGTGTTGTGTTCACTAGTATTGTGTATCTGATTGTCATGAAAATATTTCTGAAGGTTAAGCCTCCTCACATATAATTTCAAATTGGACAATACATGAGCAATGTCCAACTTAAAACTGGGAACAAAACTCAGACCTTTAGTGAATAATTCAAAATGTGTATCCCCTATTTCAACTTCAGTATAGTTGTAAATAATGAAGCCTTTTTGCTTCAGAATGACACACTTCAACCCTTGGTATACATCCAACGAAAAATCATCCTGCAATTGTTCTATGTCACTGCTAACACTAAAATTAGTAACAAGTTCATTCAGTTCGTTACCATTAGTATTGTTAATATCCTGACTAATAGAAAATACATTGTTAACTAGACACAATTCAGCACACTCGTCACAAGAATTAACACAGTTGTAACTATCTTGAACCATCTCATTAAAAACACATTCATTAACACAAAAAGGCTCATTGGGAAAATTCACACAAAAATCATTGCAAACATTTTCAATTACATTCCTTTACGATAACCCTCTTTCCCCCTGTAAACTCCCTTCTGGGGATAATAACATGTCCTTGTTCTCTGGTTCAAAAGTCTCTCTGATCTCCGAGGTCCGTGATGCACATCCAAAAAAACCTCGTCATCAGCAACTGTTAATCGTTCATCAAAGTTGTCACAATAATCAGCATTGTCCACATTCTGTGACAAATTACCTTTGTCAAACAATTTCTTTTGAGACAGTTTGTTCCCTGGGGGATATGCGCAATTATTAACATAATCAGCCGTATCTCTGGCTAATTTCTTATTTTTAACTGACTTGCTGTGATTTACAAAGTTTTCTACATCCTTAATAACTTTGTTGAAACTTGCTTGGTATTGAAAAAAAAGCAAATCAGAGGTTATACTTAAATGTAACTTAGAAATGTCCTGTCGCAAAGCACACATTTTGATATTGTTATTGTCTATAATAATATCTAATAATTCCATACCTGCCCAGTCAAATAGCTTAGTTAATTCATCAAAAGGTTTAGACCCACGCTCTATCCCCATGGGCAATTTCCAAATCCGTAGTCCTTTGGGCACCTGTTTAAGTTCCTTAGAACGAGTAAGGAACCAATTATCCAATTGTATAGCCCTGTACTTGGTACAAAGCTTGTTAAATGTAAAAATCTGTTCCTTAAGTGTAGGATGGTCTACTCCTGCTCTCTCCAACGCACCAGCATTATCGCTAAACGTAGGTACCTCGAGCCACGACTCCATCCTAAAATCACTTCCAGGACGCCCAGCCGACGCTGGAGCAACCAACGAACCTTCACTCACCACGTTAGATTTCTCTAACGTTGCTGCCGTATTTTTAGACACCACCCCACTATAGGAAGTGGAAGGGTGAGGTAACTGTCCAGGCATAATTGAACTCGCAGGGGGTGAATGCAAGGTAAAAAGCTCCATCTGCGAGTTCGTAGGGCTGCCCTCATCAGCCTCTCCGTTAGCATCCTTGTCATGAGAGTAAACTTTGATAAGCTTATCGACAACACCAGCCAATTCCTTCAAAATAGCTTCCATCACGACACAACAAAATTAAAAAGCCGTCAGGAAGCAAAGCCGAATCAAGGACAAAAACACAAAGGCTTACCCACAAGGGGTATAAACGAAGATAATAAACACAATAGCACCACGGCCACTACAACCGTCAACCAAGCAATCAAGTAGTGTCGAAGAAGAAGCACAAACTGAGGAACCAAGCAGGAATATTCTCCCAGATCACAATAATTTATTATACGACTTAGCGCTTTCACCTTACAAGGCATCTTCAGAGTCAGATAATACGTGCACCCACCCCCCATATATATATACAACATTTCAACAATTAATCAATCAAAAACAACCAATGAGCCTTCAAAGTTAATTAACAAACTCTAAACCACATATTTAGTCTAAAATGTCAATAAAAATTCCTTAGAATATATAAAACACCAATGCAACTTTGTATATACAAAAAACCACATAACTAATGGTGAGTTAACTAGTACTATTTATAGAAAAGAAAATTATTCCAACTCACTACTGCATTTTAGAAAAGGGGCGGTTAAGGGGCAGATGGTACGCATTTCAAGACTGGTGAGCAATGATGAGAATTTTAGATTGGAAATTTTCAAATTGATTGGTATGTTGCTGGAACGTGGGTACCCAATCAAGTTATTATTAAGTGTGAAAAAGGAAATATTAAAGAAAAGACGCACCATCTATAGTCCTATTTTGAGGGGTAATGTTAGATTTGAAATGGAGACCCCACAAGTTAATGAAATGGTAGGTGTCAAAAGTAAGAAGGGACCTTGTTTTATTATGAAATATAATGATAAGTCTGTTGAGTTTTGTGCTGCACTGAGAAATGTGTGGAATTACTGTTTTAATAATGAACTGAAGGCATTGGTGGGTAAAGAGCCAGTGATTGTCTACAGTAGGGGTTCTAACCTGAAGGCTATCCTGGAAAGGAACAAGTTGCATACTAGGTCCAGGATGGTTAAATGTGGAAGGTGTAGGAGTTGTAGATTTATTGCTGACGGCCCTTATGTGGTCATTTCAGGTTATCAGTACACCTTGCCTTGTCCGGGTATTTGTAACTGTAATTCTAGAAATTTAATATATGTGGCTAGTTGCTCATCCTGTGATGCATTTTATGTGGGTATGACAACACGCAGGTTAAGAGATAGGATTCCTGAGCACCTTAGATCTATTAAAAATAAAGACACACATAATGCTCTATATCTCCATAGTTTGAAATGCACCAATTTTAAGAAATTTATGTTCTTTGTTATTGATCGTGTGAATGTAGAAAAGGGTGGTGATGTTAAGAATAGAGTGGCTTTGAAGGAAATGGAATGGCAGTTAAGATTGAATGCAATGAAATATCCAGGTCTAAATGACTACATTTCCATTAAGCCACTGTTGATACACCAATCACAAGTTTTGTAGAATTTTTAGAAATTAATTCAGTTGCTTATGCAACACTTTTATTTTATTTAATTGACACAATATTGTATATATATATATATATTTATTAGTTTTTTGATGACTTAAATAAATTGCATACTTGTAATTTTGATTATATTTATTTATTTATTCAATATTTGTCAGTATTTAACACACTTAATATTGTGATGATTAGTTATGTGTTTTTTTGTATATACAAAGTTGCATTGGTTTTTTATATATTCTAAGGAATTTTTATTGACATTTTAGACTAAATATGTGGTTTAGAGTTTGTTAATTAACTTTGAAGGCTCATTGGTTGTTTTTGATTGATTAATTGTTGAAATGTTGTGTATATATATGGGGGGTGGGTGCACGTATTATGTGACTCTGAAGATGCCTTGTAAGGTGAAAGCGCTAAGTCGTATAATA
This sequence comes from Protopterus annectens, assembly GCF_019279795.1. Lineage (NCBI taxonomy): Eukaryota > Metazoa > Chordata > Ceratodontiformes > Protopteridae > Protopterus > Protopterus annectens. The sequence continues at coordinate 752,138,898 of NC_056739.1, read as the reverse complement.
AAATTATTGTGATTTGGGAGAATATTCCTGCTTGGTTCCTCAGTTTGTGCTTCTTCTTCGACACTACTTGATTGCTTGGTTGCCGGTTGCAGTGGCCGTGGTGCTATTGTGTTTATAACCCCAAAATGTTCTGCAGTCCTTAAAGTCACTGCTTCTTCTTCTCCTTTTGGCTTTTCCTGGTTAGGGGTTGCCACAGTGGAACAATGGTCCACAGAATGATTGGTAGTGGAGTTTTACAGTGTTGATTTGCCAGATCAGCATCTAACCTTCCACAGAAGGCACACACACACACCTCAGGCCAATTTAGAGTATCCAATCCACCTATAGCATGTCTTTGGGATGTGAAAGGAAACTGGAGCACCCGGAGGAAACTCATGTCACCACAGGGAGGACATGCAGACTCCACATTGAAGGCAAATCAGCTGAGAATCAAACCTAAGAACCTCTTGTTATGATGTGGCAATGCTAACCGCTGCACCACCATGGCCGCCCAAACTACAAGAACGACTAGCCACTCAGGTATCATAGCAACTGAATTCAGCACCTTCTTTGTAAACTCTATCTTGGTAAGAAAAACTCCTCATTACACCTCACTATTCAGCACCACCATAACACCAATTAAACTTATAGGTTCATAGGTTCATATGTTGGTACTAGGTTATCAACCCTAGGGCCTATACAAGCCTAGCCATAACAATTCCCTGGATATTTCTTCCTACATTTACTTTTCTGGACCCCTGTCTAGCAGGGTGACTGATATGATCCCCGGGGTGAATTTCATATCTCCCGTCCAGTCATCAAGATTCCTTTTGAAGTGGGCCAAGGAGGTGCTCTGCTTGACATGTATGGGCAGTCTATTCTAGAGTATGGGGAGTCTCTGGGTCAGAAACCTATCCCTCCAGCATGTTTTGTTCATTGTGACGACAAGGTTTAGATCCCTGGAGCGTGTGGCTCTGAGGGATTGGGATTTCTTTAAGTGAAGAATGTCCAACAACTCAGGGTTTGACATGGCCTTGTATGTTAAGCAGAGATTGCCTCTGAGTAGACGATGTGCCACAGAGTATAGCTGGAGTTTTTTTAGATGGTCAGCATATGGCATCTGCTTTAGGCCTGTGATTCTTTTAGTGAGGTATTTCTGTGGCCTTTCCAGCTGTTGTAGATGTCTTGTGAGGTACATAACAAATGAGGCATTATACTCTATAATGGGTCTAATGAGATATGAGTACAGTGGGACAATGACCTCCTTTTTTCTGGATGAAAAGCCCTTAGTGATGAGGTGTGCCAAATAGAAGGATTTCCTGACTGTTGTGGTGATGTGGTTATCGAAAATGAGACCACTGTCCACCTGTGTCCCTAAGTCTCTCATCACACATTCAAAGTTTAGTGTACTGCCACCTATGTGGTAATTCATGGGTACATGTTTTTTTTCCAAAGTGGATAACTATACATTTCTTGGCATTAAGCTTGAGCCCATGGCTCTGGCACCAGGCATCGGTTTCTTTAAGGCCCTTTTGTAGAATATCCACATCATTTGGGGATTCAATAATGGCTCCCAGTTTGCAGTCATCTGCGAACTTTGTTAGCCAGAGTCCCTTAGTGTTGGCCTGTACTTCAGAGAAGTAGATGCCAAACAAGAGTGTTCCCAGGACTGAACCCTGAGGTACTCCACTTGTCACTTGTCTGGAGCTGGAGTTGGAGTTGGCTACTTTTACAGTCTGGGTTCTGTCAGTAAGCCAGTTGGCAACCATCAAGTGACATAGGGATTTATGCTCAACTTAGTAAGTTTATCTATGATTCCAGAGTGGGGATGGTGTTGAAGGCCTTGTCGAGGTCCAGATAGGCTGTGTGGACTGCCTTACCCTCGTCCACAGCTCTGGAGACTGATTTGAAGATCGGCCCTTCACAAACCCAAACTGGGCGAGGTCCAGTGTTTGAAGGTTGCCAATGTCTTTGTTTATAAGTTCCATGATAATGCATTCCAAAACCTTGCAGATCAGGCTTGTCAGACTGATGGGAAGGTGGATCCCCCCCCTTGTGGAGTGGGATAACTGTAGCTGTGCGCCACTCAGTGGGCACGAAGCCTGAGGTGAGGCTATGATTAAACATGACACTTAGGTGAGATGTCAGTTCATTTTGTAGTTCATGTAGTACACAGCCTGTGATGTCATCTGGTCCCATGGATGCTGTATTCTTAGCTTTGGAGAGTGCGGTTTCTACCTATGTGGCCATGATTACCGGAATTTGGCAATCTTTTAGTATTGAAATGGGCCCTTTAGGGGGTGAGAGGGGGTGAAGTTGGCACTAAATCGATCTGCCAGGATATTGGAAATATCCTTGGGATCAGTATATTTAATGCCATTCTGTTGCAGCTCAGAGCAGATCTGAGCATTGCCATTTAGATTCTTGACATAACTATAGAATGCCTTGTGGTTGTCTTTGGAATCTTTGGCAATTTTATTTTCATAACTAGTTTTTTTGCATCCTGGGATTTTCCTCTTTTCTGCAACAGTTTCTTCCTTCTGTTGTATAGTTTGTTTATAGCAGGGGACCACCAGATTGGCTTCCGTTTTTTGGAGAAGAGCATCTTGGTTCTATTTGGGATGGCACGATTCATGCACAAGTGGATGTGCTCATACAGTGCCTTAGTGTAGGATTCTGCAGTCGAACTTGCAGATCCCGTCTGCATAGATGTCATGAAGTTTGTCACTTCTGACTTCAGTAGCATGAAGTTGGCTTTGGAGAAGTTTTATAAGGAGGTTTCCTTACTGGAGGTGGGGGTGGGATGTGGATGTCAAGGGTGATTTGCTTATGGTCAGACCTGACCAATGAGGGGGTGACCACTGGTGTGGAGCATCTATCTCCCATGTTTGTAATGACCAGGTCTAGGAAATTGGAGCTCCTGGTAGGCCAATGGATTAGTTGATCCAGGGCATTGGAATTTATGAATTCCAAGAACCGTTGGGAAAAGGAGTTGGTACCCGAATAGTTTTCCCAGTTAATGGCAAGGTAGTTGAAATCAACCAGTATTAGGGTGTTTGGTTGAATCTTAATATTTTCCAGTATGTTTAGAAAGGTATAGTGAGAAACTTGGGGCATGGTAGGGGATCTGTAGCAAGCTACAATGTAGATGGCAGTCTTACCTAGTGTTAGTTGCACATGGAGAATTTCAGATGCATTGTGTTGGGCAACTAGCCTGGAGGTGTGAATATCCTAGGTGAATATGGACACTCCTCCACCTTTAGTGTTTTGGTCTTGGTTTTGTGGCCGAAAAGTATGGTAAGAGTTGTAGCCTGGTATTGTAGGTGTGCTCTCTGGAGCCTTGGACCAGGCCTCAGTTACTGCACAGATATTGATGTTCTCCATTTTTAGGAGTGCCTCGAGAGAGTGCATTTTGAGGTTTAGACTTCTAGCATTGAGTAGCATTACCTTCAGATTTTGCACATACTTGATAATATCTCCATCTCAACAGTAAAAAAATCACTACTAAAACAGAAACCAACACCTTGGCTGCTGACAAGTTACCAAATGAGTTCCTAAAAATAGCAGCAGAGGCTATTGCATACCTTGTCTCCATGCATCTTAATAGTTCCATGCAAGATAATCACATCCCCAACATCTGGAAATTATTTATTTTATTTTATTTTTATTTATTTTACATTTGTTGACCGGGATAGTCCGACTGGATACATGTCCATTTTCAGCGGAGGCCCGGGGAGAAAAGCTCCACAGAGAACAACATACAAGTAAGTTTGCAAATACATAGATGAAAAAGATACTAGTTAACATGTTTTATGCATTCAATGGTTTAGCTGTTGTTAGTAACAGCACAGTTAAAATGCAACTCAAAAATACTAATACATCTCAAGAGACAATAATGTTACTATGTACAGATACAAGTTCAATGCCGTTGTAGAGTTCTGAGGGATGATAAAGAAACTGCTTGCTGTAGAACAAGCAAGATAGGATTAATAGTTAGTTAGTTTATGAATTAAAGAAGTAAACCCAATTTTGTTCAAGTAGGGTAGGATATGCTGCAGATCAAAGAGAAACTAGTCAGGATTTACACATGGGCATAGCCAATGTGCCTTAAGGAATTGTGTAAGCTGTTTTTTAAATTGAGAAAGGGAGTTAGAAAGTCTTAGGTTGTTAGGGAGGGAGTTCCAAACCTTTCCTATAGAACTGGCATAGAGAGCATCCCCTCCTATGTTGTTGGATTTGATGGTTTGGACCAGTAATCTGTTAGAGGAGCGAAGGCTACTTAGGTTGGAGTAGGGGGTCAGTAGATTGTTCAGTGAAGGGGTTTTGTCAGGTTCCTTAATGATTTTAAATGCTTCAGAGAGTTGGTTCAGTTTGAGAATATTGGGTAGTTCTAACCAGTCAAGTTTCTTTAGGTTAAGGCAGTGATGAGTTCTATAAGGAGCACCTGTTATAAATCTGGCAATGTGATTATAAGTCACAGGGAGTTTATTAATGTCACCTATGTTGATGAAAGAGAATACAGGAGAGGCATACAGTAGTGTGGAGAGGAGATGGGTCCGTGCGATAGTTTGGCATTGGGGGTTAGGAAGTTCTTAATTCTATACAAAGATCCAAGTTTCTTATTTACAGCCTTTATGGCTTGACTGATGTGGAAGTTGAATTTAAGTTTATTGTCAATAGTGACCCCTAGTAGTTTAGTGTTGGTATCGGGCTCAATAATGGTGCCATTATTAGACTGGACGAAGAAGGTGCTACTGTTAGCTTGTGGTAATGTTGCACTGGAGGAGGAACTGAGGTGGGAAAGAATAGTAGTAACTTAGTTTTTTTTGGGTTAAGGATGAGATTCCTTTCTGAGAGCCATTTTTCTATTATAGCAAAGCAGTGTTGGGTTATTACTTGTAAATCAGGGAGAGCAACATCTGAGCAAATAAGGGTGGAGTCGTCTGCTGTATTGGATGCATGTGGCTTGAGGGATAACTGAGTGAAGTTCGTTTATAAACACGGAAAAGAGAAGGGGACCTAGTATGGAGCCTTGGGGAACTCCTATGGTATTAGGTAACAGGTGAGAGAGCTTATTTTGCCATTGGACTGCCTGTTGCCTTCCGGAGAGATAGGCATAGAACCAGTTGAGAGCTGAATTATCAAAGTGGAAGGTTTCTAGCGTCTGGAGAAGTAGTTGGTGATTGACCATATCAAAGGCTTTTGACAAGTCAAGAAAGAGGGTGGAAGATATTTTTTTGTTATTACGATTTTTATTAATTGAGTCAGTAAAGGAAAGGAGGGCGGTGGTCGTACTATGGTGGGGTTTGAAGCCATGTTGAGATTTGGTCAATAGATTGTTTAGTGTGAGGTAATGAAGAAATTGTTTATGAACGCATCTTTCCATGATTTTGGCTATTGGAGACAGGATTGCTATAGGTCTGTAGTTAGATGGTTCGGTAGAAGAGCCGCCTTTATGGAGTGGTTTTACGTAGGATATTTTCCAGATGGAGGGGATGGTGGCCTCAGTAATAGTTCTATTAATCAGGATGGAGATAGGATAAGCTATAGCATCTGCTGCTATTTGCAGGTATTCGGCTGGGAGTCGGTCTGCCGAGAGGGTGGTTGGTTTAAGTTTCTTCAGTATGATTCTGATGTAGGAGGTGGGTATATGCTGTAACTTAAAGGAGGGGAATGTTTCTTCAGTAGAGTTAGTTTGGGGAGAGGAGGGGGGAGAGGAATGGGGAGGTAGTTGATTGGCTAGTGATTGAATAGTCTCAGTAAAGAAGGAGTTAAAAGTATTAGCTATGACTTCTGGGTTTTTGTCAATAAGTGTCTCAGGGGTAGGGGTAGCTGATTTCCCAGGATGGAGGAGATTATTTAAGCCTGCCCAGAACTTCTTTGGGTTGTTCTGGTGTTTATCTTGAACGTGACAGAAATAGATTTTTTTGTCCAGTGTGCTGGCTTTTTTGTTTCGTTTCTAAGTTGCTGGAATTTAATACGATCTAGGGGTGCCTTAGTGGCTCGCCATTTGTCCCAGGCTTTGTCTCTAAGTTTAATTTTGGATTTAGTTTCCCTGGTTAGCCAGGGAGCTATCCTCACCTTAGTTCTGGTAAGTCAGTTAGGTGCATGAATGTCCAGAATATTTAGGAATGTGTCATTAAAAAATGCCACACTCTCCTCAAGGGGTAGAGTTTTTAGCTTAGACTAGTTACAGGACGTGAGTTCTGCTACAAATTGCAATGGAACAAATTTCTTCTTATTTCTAACAAGTCTATGTATGGGAAGGTTTGTGCTGGTAACTTTGTGTTTTATTTTGAAAGTGACAAGATGGTCACTTAGATCGTTAGGAAGGGTCCCAGTGGTATATTTATGGGAGTGGTTATTGGTAAGAATCCAGTCTAGTATACTCTCTTTTTGGTGGGCATTTCCTACTCTTGTTGTAGAGACTATATTTTGGGAGAATCCATGCAGGTTAATGGGCATGGGATTAGTCTGTGTGGAACATTGGGTCCAGTCAATGTTGACATCGCCAAGTACAATGGTTTCTTGAGGGTAGTTAGTGGCTAACCAGTTTAACATTTGCTCCATAGTTTCTAAGTTATTCCCAGGCGGGATATAAATTACAAAAAGGTTAATACTTTTTTGGTTATTTAAATATATTTTTAGGGCTATTGACTCTACATTAGAAACTTTAGGTGGTTGGATAGGATGCATTATGATATTGAGTGAACTTTTATACAGTACAGCTATACCGCCACCCCTTTTTTTTTCGCAGTCGACCCTTAAAATATTATATCCAGGTGGGAGAACCTCTTCATTTTTGGTGACTGGTTTAAGCCATGTTTCTGATAGGCACATAATATCAGGGAGGTGAATGGCTATCATGGTATGTAGGTTTTGCAGCTTATTGTTGATGCTTCTTAGGTTAAGATGGAAGATGAGAAGGGAGTTAGCTGTCCTTTGGGCTAATATTGGCATGACAGTATTGGGGTTAGAGGTTGGCCCTGGGTTTGGGTGTATATCATCATCTTTAGTGATACGTTTCTTCAGTTGATCTAAGAGTTTTAGAAGTTTATATAGTATCTTTTGTCCATGTTTTGTTGTAGGATCTTTTGGGTATAGTTGGGTAAGGTATATACTATTTGTTCCTGGCGTCTTTATGGGGTGATAGAGAGGAGAAAGTTTGTTAGGGAGCAGATTTATGGGAATGCAAGTTTGTCCCTTTGGGTAATGAAATCCTATGAGTTTTAGGTTTTTGTAACTAGATAATAAGTAAGGGATAATTATAAGTGGTAATATAAGAGGGATAAAAAGGTGCTTTGCTTTTGACATAGTTCAGAGGAATGGTAATATACTACGATAGATGGGATCAAGAATTAGGATGACTAGTATTAATTGATTGCCAGGGCTATGGGAGGAGATGTAGTTAATGGGTAGGCAAGTGCGACTGGTTCTGAGATAAGTGGGGTGTGGTCGCTGAGCAAATAAATGTAGAGATAGTGGGGGCGGGTGGGATAAGGGGCTAGGGTGGGGCGCGGAGCGAGCCCAAGCAAAGCGAGGGCGAAGCGGAGCGGGGATACACCACTCAGGAGCTTTCTGTGTCTCAGAGGTCTTATACTGCAGGTGAGTGTAGGAGGCCATTAATGATAGTAACTTGACCTGATTGTTGGGAGCAAACAGTTATTTCCGGTAGAAATGCAGTCCCACACTCTAGGTTCACATTAATTCTATTTATACTAGCAAGAATTGGGGTTAAAATCCAGGTATTATCTGACTAAAGTAGACTAAAGCCTGAGTTTGATACTGTTTCGTTGCCTGCCCTGGTGTTCTATCCTGAGGTAAAAAGTTACAAAGACCTATTTAGCAAGGTGTTGTTATTAACCTTTTCCCAGGGAAGTCTTTGTGGTGGGATAGGTGGCTGGAACCTGCCTGTGCAGTCACACTGTGGTAAAAGTTCTCCTGTTTCAATATCAAACTCTTGGTCTAACTCTTGGTGGCCAATTATTATATATTATACTCCTTTCATAAAATCAGATATTCTATGTACCTTATCAACTATACCCGGTTGCTATTATCACACCCCTATCAAAGATATAAGAGAAATGTATCCACTCCCAGGTACTCAAATACCTCACCAACCATAAGCTGCTCTGTTCCACTCAACATAGCTTTTGACCCAACTACAGCACTACTACCTGCCCTTCTAAACTTCACAAAAACTGTTAATCAGCTCAGCAACAGCAGAAAGTTAGTCTCAACAGTCTTCCTGTACCTGTCAAAAGCATTTGATACAGTAGCTCATCAAAAACTCCTCCAGGAGCTAGCCTTTCTATGCCTCAATACCCCATCATTAACCTAGTTATGCAATTACTTATTCAGTACATACATACATACATACAAATATTTCAAGCATGGGCATTAATGCTCTTCTAGCTTGCCAATATACCAAAATCACTTGTGCCCATAATAAGTATAAAGGCTGTTCTTAAAAATATCTAAACCATTACTTGATTTAATGTAATTTAGTAGTCTGTTCCATGCATCAGCTACTGTTTCAGAGAACCAATTAGTACACTTCTCATTCCTACAGAATCTTTCTTTTTAATTTCTCCAAGTCTTTTGGGTTTCTAATACCATGATGGGAATGGGCCCCATTCCTAAGTCAAAGTGTGATTAAAGTTCATGAAATTAGTATTGTTAAACTCTTTGATGTTAGCCAAAAGTGCTCTTCGCAGCACCCACATTGTGCCCAGTAATGACTCCTGCAATTCGTACTGTGTTAAACAAATTGGTAACATATCTAAATAAGATTGCAAATTCTTTTTTATAAGACCAGTTGCTCCTACTACTATTGGAACTGTCTGGGTATCTTTCTTCCACATGGCTCTCGTTTCAGCCTGCAGATCGAGGTATTTTATGACTTTGTGTCTCTCTGTACACAAGACACTGTAGTCACTAGGTGTGGTGATTTCAATGATCAATGCTACTTTTGTCTTCTTTTCTTGGACCACTATATCCGGTTTTCAAGCATCTATCTTTTGGACTTTTGGTATTGGGTGATCCCATTTGATGTAAACTTCATCATTTTCTATGATTCTCTGTGGCTCATGTTTCCAGTGTCTTTCAGCCACTTCGATACCATAATGTTTGCACAATCTCCAGTGTAACAATCTCGCCACATTATTATGCCTTTCAGTATACAGTCCATCTGCCATTAGAGAGTCACAACCAGCAATAAGGTGTGTGACTGTTTCCAATTCGGTTCCACAAAACCTACATATGTCTGTTTCTCCCACATGTTCAATGGACTTAGTAAACCAACGTATACGTAGCCCACTATCTTGGGCTGCCAATATTAACCTTTCATTTATTGATGTAAATTCACCTCTCCTTAACCATTCCTGCATTCATTCTTGATCAACATGAGGTTCTTCCAGAAATTTTCTATACTTGCAACTATATTTATGTTTTTTCCACATTTCTTGCCTTCTCATCTGGTCCTTTACCATATATTCTTTCTTTTGTTTTTTAGCACATTCAGTTGCTGCCTGTTTTTTATCCACTTCTGGTTTGATTTCCATTCCTGCTTGACGTTGATATGCTTCTACTAAATTAAGCAGAGATGTATTCTTAGATTTATTCTCCTCACGTTTCAAAATTTCACCACATTTGGATTTTTGAGGTCAGTAGATACGTGTGGAGTCCCATGATTGCAGAGCTATACATGTAATCAATTTCAAGGAGGCCCATCACTCCTTCAGAACGGGGAATATATAATCTTGGTATACACTGATTTTTATACATCATTTGGTGAGCATGAAACATACTTCTTGTTTTAATATCCAATCTATCCAGCACTTTTTGGGGCCAGTCACTCCAAAACTATAAGTTAGGACAGGAAGAGCAAATTGATTTATAGCTTGGATCTTATTCCTAGGTGTCAGTGCTGTTTTCGGGATTAATTTAAGTCTTCTAAAGTATTCCTTACTAAGCTTTATTCACATTTGTTCATGTTTTATTGCTGATCATTCATCAATCCCCAAATATTTATACACCCCCTCTTGCTCAAGTTTTTTGATATCACATTATTGTCCCAAACGGATGTTTTCCTGGTGCTGCAATTTTCCTTTTTTAAAGGTTGCTTTTGCACATTCATCAAGACCAAACGACATTTCAATATCATCTGAAAAAGTTTTGACAACCTGCAGCTGTGCTTTCAGTTCCTCATCTGATGAGCTATACAATTTTAAATCATCGACAAAGAGAAGATGAGAAGTCATTAGACTTTGTTGTTTTCTAGATGCCAAATTATAGCCATGATCTAAGCTGTTAAGTAAACAGCTTAATGGATTAAGAGCAAGGCAAAATAGCAATGGTGACAGGGAGTTACCCTGGAATATCCTCCTTTGAATTTTTATCCCTGGGATAATAATTTGTCCTTTATCATGGCTTAATTGCAAAGTGATCTGCCACTGTTTCATGGTTACTGTAATGTAATCAATCAGTGTAGGATGTACCTTATACATTTTTAAGCACTCTTTTATCCATGAATGTGTGATACAGTCAAATGTCAGAAACCTTCTTCATAGGTTATTTGATGATTCTCCAGTACTTTTTGCTAACCTCAAACATTCCCAGAGGAAGTTGTCTCTAAATGCCCTATGTACCTCAATACGTTTTCCACTTAGATATCTGTAAGAGACACTGTACAAGTTCAGATATTTTAGTCTTTCTTAATAACTTAAATTTTCACATCCATGGATGCTCTTGGTATATTTCTGCTGTACTCTTTCCAGTTTACTCATGCTTGTTTTATTATATGGTTCCCATATTGTTATTCTATACTCAGGTTTGGGTCTAATGTAACTAACAAACAAAAGCTTCATCCTTTTTGATTTCCTACACTTTATACATTTTTTATACAACCTATAGTTTTATAACTATTATTAACCAATTGGTTGATATGATTAGAAAAACTCATACCTGAATCTAGCCACATACCCAGGTCCTTAAATGAGTCTACAGTTTCAATCACTGTGTGCTGTATTAAATATTCACCTTTCAATTTATGTCACCCAAATCTCATATGCTTAGTTTTTGATATATCTATCAGCATATTATTCTCCTGTGCCCAACTGGTCAATTTAGTCAAGTTATTTTGCAGACATGCCTTTTCTGTAACACATGTAATCAATTTACCCAATTTCAAATCGTCTGCATATGGACTGTAGAACACTTCAGATGAAAGCGTAAGGTCTGAAAGATACAACCTAAACAAGTAAGGGCCTTGGACAGAGCCCTGTGGGACCCCCTGACTGTAACCAAGGATTTCACCTGCCCGGCTGTTGTATGATACTTGCCATGTCCTATTTGAAAGCCATGCAGCTATCCATCTTAATAAGAGTACAATAACACCTAGTTATACTCATTTATTGATCAGTGTTTTGTGTATGACCTTGCCAAATGCTGAAGTTAAATCTATATAAATTACATCAAAGCACAATTTTTCATTCATAGCTGTCATTTCATCATTGTAGAACCTCATGTTACAGGCTGTAATAGATCTATTTTTAACATATGCATGCTGATATATGTTTTCAAGTCCCAACCTATCCAGTTCTGACAATAACTTATCCAATATTACTTTCTCCATTATTTTTTCACAACATGAAAGTAGACTTCAGGGTCTGTATGACTCTGGGTTTGTCCTACTCTCCTTTCCCTTAAAGACAGGTTTTAATAAGCGCATGTCTCCAATCTTGAGGAATCTCCCCATATTTATATGACCTAGTGAATAATAAATATAATGGTATCGTAAGTTCTTGCTGAAGTGTTATCAGGTCATTGTTGCTGTCTCCTCCTTGTGCTTTGTTTGGATCCAGTTTGTGCAGTTCTTTTTCAATAAAATCTAATTTGATTCCAGTGTCTGGGGTCACCTGGGTGTCACTAGGACAACGTATCACCCCTTTTGTGGAGCCAAACTGTTTTGCATAAGGATTTTGTAAGTATATCTATAATCTGTTGTGTATGAGAATACATTTTAGAATCTGCACACAGTTTATCAATTTGTGTCTTTACTCCTTCCACATTTTATGTATCTATAAAAAGGTTTCCTATTGTGCTCAATATATTTATATACATTTTCTTCAAATATTTCTTGATCTTGTCTCACACTATGCTTAATCTGTTTGTCCAGCTTGTTTATTTCAGTTTTTAAAGTTGTAGTTCGATCTCTCTTCCATTTCTTATATTTTTTTTCTCACCTTAATCATATATCTTGTTCTAATGGAAATATATCCCCTGATGTTGTATGTTTAGATCCTGATGTTAAACATTTTTTTGATATTTTGCACTCAAACAATTTCTCTTTCAAAACTTACCACATTAGATCTGCAGTTTTTCCTCTGAACATTTCACTCCAGTTATTTTTACATAGTGGCTGTTTGCTTCCATATAATCTGTAATTAACCTTCTGTGTATTGGCTTAGATTTCAGTTTGGCAGAATTACCTAGCAACAAATTAACCTTTATAACCCCATGATCACTACACATCAATGGTGGTAAAACCTGACTTGAAGTATCAGTAATTTCTTTAGGAACACAAACAATATCTAGTATTTTCTGTCACCTGGTAGGTTTTTCACACTCTGAAGCAATTGTTGTTCCTGAATATATGTTGCGAATAATTTCCTTACTAATTTTGAATCAATATTATTCTAGTCTGTTTCTGGTAAATTTAAGTAGGAAATAAGCCATGAAATGGCATCAGGACTACTATGATTTCCTCCAAGTTATAGTTTGTGTCCCTCAGGGATCAGTTCTAGGCCCATTACTCTTCAATGTTTTTATCAATAACCTACACTAACAAGCTACCGTGGTATAATACGCAGATGATACCACACTCATCTGATCAGCCCAAACACTAACCTTCCTACAGGACAACACCCAACAGGCCCTTCTAGCCACTGAATCCTGGCTAGATAGCTCAAACATGCTCCTAAGTGTTAGAAAAACACTAATACTTTTCATCCCTAAAAACTACGTCAATCAAAAATAATCTTTCCATAAAACAGAATGTGTAAAACAAGTCAAATCCATTGGAATATTACTTGATGATAGTCTCAAGTATGACCAACTCTTAATACTGGCCATCAAAAAGACAAACTGGAAACTAGTATCCCTCTACAGAGCTAAAATTTTCATTACTGATCACTCCAGAAAAACCATAACACAAACCTACTGACTCCACTCCCTGTTTTATGCCTCTCCCATTTTTACAAACTATAACACGCTATCAGAAAGAAAATAAAGATGGCCTATAACATAATTGTGAAAATTGCAAATAAATAACCCCCAGAGAACCCCCCACTGCACATCTCTAAAAAGCCTTAACTGGCTAGAACTTGCTAACTACCTCTCCTATTCTCACCTTACCACAGCCCATAAACTAAAACAATCCATGGAGAAAAAAAATGCCTGTGAATTAATACAATCCCCAGAAAGCTGCACATAAATTAATACACTCTATGGAAAAATGCCTGTAAACTAATGCACTTCCAGGAAACTGTTCATAAACTAATGCACTCCACAGAAGACTGTTAAGAAACTAATACACTTCCCAGAAAAACTGCCCATAAACTAATACACTTCCCAGAAAAATGCCCATAAATTAATACACTCCTCACATAAACTAATCCACTCCCCAGAAAACTGCTCATAAACTAATACACTCCAAGAAAAGTGCCCATAAACTAATCCACTCCCCAGAAAACTGCCCATAAACTAATTCTCTCAAAGAAAATTGACCATAATCTAATCGACTCCCCAGAAAACTGCCAGTAAACTAATACTATTTATTTTATTTAACATTTGTTAACCAGGAAAGCCTGACTTGGAACAAAACCAATTTTCAGCAGAGGCCTAGGGAGAAACGCTCCAGATGCATGTCTTTATAATGTGGGAGGAAACCGGAGCACCTGGAGGAAACCTACACAACTGCATGGAGGACATGCAGACTCTGCACAGAAGGCACCCCAGCCAAGAATTGAACCAGAGAACCTCTTGCTGTGAGGTAGCAATGCTACTGCTGCACCACTATGCTGTCCCAGGTCTGATGAAACAGTGTTTTTAAGAACTGTAAAAGCGCTCACGAAATAAATGTTTACTGGTCTTTTTACTGGATTGTGTGCCTTTGTTATATTTACTGCCATCTTTTAGTCCATTTTGGTGCTACAACTCTATTAACTCTGCACTACTCCAGGCTGAATCTTCAGAACTCAGCCACATTCCCCCTTCTAATTCAGCCACATTCCCCCTTCTAATTAAACTCTATTAACTCTGCACTACTCTAGGCTGAACCCCCAGAACTCAGCGACACTCCCCCTTATAATTACACTCTGTTAACGCTTCACTACTCCAGACTGAACCCTCAGAACTCAGTCACACTCCAGCTTCAAACTGCACTCTTTTAACTCTGCACTACTCCAGGCTGAACCCCCAGAACTCAGCCACACTCCCCTTTATAATTGCACTCTGTTAACTCTGCACTGCTACAAGCTGAACCCCCAGAACTCAGCCACACTCCTCCTTCTAATTACACTAAGTATGCACTGCTCCAGGCGGAACCCCCAGAACTCAGCCAACACTCCCCCCTTCTAATTACACTCTATCAGCACTGCACTACTCCAGGCTGAACCCCCAGAACTCAGCCACACTCCTCCTTCTAATTACACTCAGATAACTCTGCACTACTCCAGATAGAACTCTCCAGAGTTCAGCCACACTTTTCCTCCTAATTACATTATATAAACTCTGCATAACTCCAGGCTGAACCCCCAGAACTCAGCCACACTTCTTATTCTTCTTTCGGCTTTTCCCAGTTAGGGGTCACCACAGCAGATCACATGTCCGCTCATGATTGGCAGTGAAGTTTTGTGGTATTGAGTTGCCAGCCCAGCACCCAACCTTCCAAAGAAGGCACACACACGCATGCACTCATGCACACCTAGGGCCAATTTAGAGTGCTCAAACCAATCAAGGGATGTGTGAGGAAACCAGAGGACCCAGAGGAAACCCACACAACCACAGGGAGGACATGCAGACTCCATATAGAAGGCACCCCAGCTGAGGATTGAACCGGAAAACCTCTTGCTATGAGGCAGCAACGCTAACCGCTGCACCACCATGGCCGCCCAGAACTCAGCCACACTACTTCTTCTAATTACACTCTATTAACTCTCTTTAATCTAACTTAGCACACAATTTCTTTGTCTTACACTACTACAATTATATTATACTAACATGCAAAATGGCTCTCCACTACTTTCTGTCATGCTTTTATATCCTTTCTATTCTAGCCTACAATCTACTTCTTCCCTATATGAATTTTTCTTCCAAGTAACTACTGATACATCTCTTTCTTTCATGTATGCTTTTAACTTCTATCTATGCCATCGTCTACATATTTAGTATCCTCCTCCTCCAGTATAATCCTTTCATTTCCTGTGTTAGTCATCTCTACATATTCTAACTAAAAATCTCACTAGATAAGTTAGCCACTATTAAATGTCAAATCTCTTTGTAATCAGCTACCTCATGTTTTAATAATTCAAATGTGTATGGAAAGGTACTCTGCATTATTCTATGCAATGTAACTCACTGTATTGTCTATATTATGTTATGTGTTTTCTGTTATGTAATGTATTTGTTCTCATCTCCCTGGGCCTTTGCTTAAAATGGGAGAAACACTATTTGGAATTTCTCAGTAAACAAGGAGAAATAAATATGTTAATATTCTGTGCCACTATTTCATCTTTCATTATATTTTGTTGTGTACTCGAATAATGTTAACTCCAGTGAAAAGTTAATATCAGAAAGTATTTTCCTTCTCAGTACAAGCATGGAGGCATGCGGCTATGACTTTGGGTTATATGATTTCAGGCCTGAGTTTGAAATACGTGTTTTATTTTCCCAGCAAGTGAAGCTGCTTGACAGCTAACTCTGTGGTTAAATGGTTGTGGCACACTTCATCTAATCTTTCTGTCAGCAGCATTGTATGTTTACACAATCATACCTAAAGAGAAGCCTAGCTTAGTATGTGCATCTCTGTTTCTGGGGTCTCCTCCTCAGTGATATTGGCCCTGTTTATGACTGTCATTTCTGTGTGCTTGAAGGTTACAAAACATGTATTCCCCTCCATGCTGAACAAGTTAATCTGCAAACGTATAATGCATTCTTGGATGATAATACTATCAGGCTGTCAGACTTTAGTTTTCTGATTTTTCTTTTTGTTGCATGCTGCTGCTACCATACCAGTTCAGTTGCTGAGGCGCTGAAGACAGGAGCACCAGTGGAGCCAGAGTATTTTGATCAGGTGACTCTGTACTTTAGCGATATTGTTGGATTCACTACCATCTCGGCAATGAGTGAGCCAATTGAAGTAGTCGACCTACTGAATGACCTCTACACTTTGTTTGATGCCATAATTGGTTCTCATGATGTATATAAGGTAATCACTTGTACAGAGCAAGATAGCAATATGAGCTTGTACACATATACATATACAGTATTGCATACAAACATACCTTTAGTAGCACATAAGCACATGGACATGCATGCACAAGGACAAGCATACATAACAGCAATTATATAATAAATATACAATACAAAAAAAAATACTTCCATATATGCATACACATGTACAATTACGCACACAAACACATCTGCATGCGCATATATGCACATGAACCCTTACACATGTACATGCACATACACAATAGTAATAATGTAGTAATTATATAATATAATAAATACATAATACACAAAATATCACTTTATAGATTCATGCATGCATAAACATATAAACATACATACATGTGCATGCACACAGTACTGCTCCATATATACTCACAGTGGTACACGTGTCGTGTGTGTGTGTGTGTGTGTGTGTGTGTGTGTGTGTGTGTGTGTGTGTGTGTACAGCACACAGTACTGCAAAGGCATATGCATATATGCATATGTGCCTAACACATATATGCAAATGTAGAAGTCAACCATTCACAAATCTATAAAGTCACACAAATGTGTATATAAGCACATGCTTATACACATCTGTATGGGTGTATAAATATCTAAGTGTATATAAACCTGGTTATTTATACACACACATACAAGTTATATTTGTCCAACAGCAGGAGGATATAATTAGCATGTCTAGTCTACTCTTTTTGTGAGTTTCCACTATTACCTCTCTATTTCTGTGTCCCCCCTTCCATTTTCTCTACCTTGCCTATGGCCTACTCCATTTTGAATATCAATTCATTCTATGAGTCCTGGTCTTGTCTTTGAGGAAAAACTTTCCCAGATCCTGTGATCACTTGCTTCCTGCAACCTGCAGCTTTCATGCTCAGGATGATAAGCTTCATATGTACCAGATATAACATAATGCTCTAATATTGTTTCCACTCTGCCTCTTCTAGTTCTAATTGAGAAGAGTCCTAGCACCTCAAGCCTCTGATCACATCCTTTTCTTTCAGTCTTACATACATTCTGGTGACCTTCCCCAAAGCCCCTGTCTCTGTATGGCATCTGGTACATCAGGGTGTGGTCTGGTCAGAGTCCATTAATGGAGAAACATTATCCCATGCCTCTAAGGATACAGCCTTGTGTCTATTTTCTGTTGCTACTGCTACTGATAGTCCAGGCTTCCTTTTTGCCAACACTCCCACTAGCCATTAATTCTACACCCTCTAGGTGATGCTTCACATCAGGCTTGTTTTGGTCCAGGTACTTAGCCTTTCTCTGCATTAAACCTCAGCTGCCACCTTTCTTGCAGACTGATAAGCTTGCCCAAACCTTCCTTTCAGTATTCCTTGTCCTCTTTTGTTGTCTTTCAGTTTGTGTCACTGGAAGAGGCTGATGCTGTTATCTGTTCCTTCAGATGTGTCTGAGACAAATACAGAGTAATGCTAGATCCATGACTGACCAAGGCTGTAACTAAAGTGGGGATGTCTTGGTGCAGTCTGTCAGGGGATGTGACTGGCAGCTGCTGATGGTGCAGGAGTGCAGTATCAGCATATACTGCATTTATGGCTTAATGGAAATGCTGAAGCACTTACTGTAGGGTGTGTCTGTGGGTTACATTTTTTAACAAACAGTTTACTGCAGGAGAGAAGAAGAGCTTTTTTCTTGTTCAGCTTTGATAAGAGTTTTTTTTGGGGGCTCCTCAGCTTTGAGTTGGGGAGGGTACAAGTTCTGGGATCTGCACAGGAATCCAGATGAGTTAGCTATGGTTCTGGGATTAACCCCTGTGATAATCCATTAGCCCCTTCTCATGTACTTCAATGTGCACATGTACATATGAATTCACACACAAACACGTGCCATATTATATACCACTACACACACTTTGCATGCACACACTGTTTATTGTTCATGTTTCACTTAATGTGTTATGCTTTTGTAAGCACATGTGCATATGCGCGCGCGCACACACACACACACACACACACACACACACACACACACACACACACACACACACACACACACACAATTTATTGTTCATGTTTTACAATGTGTTTTGCTTTTATTTAAACAGTTCTCATTTTCTTATTGTTGATAATGTAAATAAGAAAAGAAATTTATAACCAGTTATTAATCATCATTGTCTGTACACAATCTATTTTTCTTCATTAGGTAGAAACTATTGGAGATGCATATATGGTGGCCTCAGGCCTCCCAAAACACAATGGAAACCGCCATGCTGCAGAAATTGCCAACATGTCACTAGATATCCTCAGCTCTGTGGGCTCCTTTAAAATGAGACACATGTCAGAGGTTGCTGTCAAAATACGGATAGGACTGCATTCAGGTAAGCTGGAAGACCTCAAACAGGTGTGTCATGTAGATTAGTTTATTATTGCTTTGTTTGCAAATGTTAAAAATCACATCACCATGAAGTGACTAAAGGACTGTCAGTTTTCAGGTTTATTTTATAAATGAAATCACTTACGCATGAATTTGTTAATAATAGGACTGAAGGGTGCATAGGAAAGAAAAAAAAAAGTGTTTCTGTATGAAGCTTCAGTATGCTTAAAGCAGATTGGAACATTCCCACATCTAAAGTATACAGAGGCAGCTTTGGATATTCAGCCTCAAATGGTTAGAACAGAAGTATCAAAAAGAATCAGGAATGGAAGACTCCTTGATCTAGTTCTCTAGGCTCCCCTTAGTTGCCCAAACACACTTTATTTGTTTTCCTGTGTGATGAAAGGAGATACTGCCAGCACAGCTAGCTGGAATTTTGTAAATAATTATATGTCATTTGTGAATATCAAACTAATTTATATAAGATGTTTGTGTTACAAATGTATTAGAACTGTATGTCATGTGTATATCAAAATACTTTGTATAGATGTTTGTGTTGCAAAGGTATTTGTAAAGTGATGTGTTTAAAATGTATCCACAGTGTACCCTACTGGAAGAAAACAGAAATGAACATGCACTTTTGTAACTGTATAAATGTATTTTAACAGGGGAAATTGGAGAGTTAAACTCTGCCCAGAAAACTTTAGAAAACTTTCTGAAATTAAATTACTTTATAGGCTACACAATAAAGAGGCTATCTCTCAAGTCTTCAATGCAGCTAGCAACACCATGTCTGTACTAGGAAGCTTTCTGTATTGTCATTGGGGTGAACTAATTGCTACTTTTGAAGCATGAAAGAATGCAATTGTTTTATGGCTTCTAGCATCTGCCAGAGAGCTGAGCAAAAACCTTTGTCTGTATATTTTTACAGGTAGATACTAAACCCTGGCAGCTTCTAGCAATGGGGGTTTTGGCCTGGGAACTAGAGGTTAGATGACTAGAAATTATGTAATTTTGCAAGCTATCCCAGCAGTAATATTTTAGCTATTATTTTGAGAAGTGTCTGAGTGAGACAGAGCATTATGTCTTGGACCTGACAAGAACCATTCACCACAACATCTGCCTTGCTCTAATAGTAAGTTTCTATGGAATGGTATAATTCTCTTAGATTCAGTCAGGAATATAGTGAAGCTTAGTTTAGATATTTTTCTTTATTTGTCTGTGCCTGTTCTGCAATATTGTTTTAAATATTTCCTGTGATTTTGAACTCTGATGTCACTATGAATATATATTTAGTATTGTCTTATTATTTTATTATTTATTATTAAAAACATTTAAATCTTTCATTGTGGCTGATTTGTGTAGAGATATTTAAGTTTTGAGAGTACTTGCATATTTATTTGGTGACACTGTGTGGGCCACTCCTAATAGCCTTGCTCTTGGTCAAACTACCGTTTGTATTAATATTAATATCACTCAATATATTAGTTGGCAGGAGTGACTGGTGGCAGTGAAAACTACCTTATAGTCTGGGCAGAAGGGGGTATACCTAGTAAACCTGTTCCAGCCTTTCGCAGGTGTGTGTGTGTGTGTGTGTGTGTGTGTGTGTGTGTGTGTGTGTGTGTGTGTGTGTAAATCAAACCTCAAAGAGTGTGTCTGACAGCTACTTGGGCAAGGACATAAAGCACTGGTTGGACAGAGAGGGTGCTGGAGGTCTTGGCTTGGTCACGCAGCTGACATCTCAACTCTATAGCTGTGCCAGTGGGGAGTCTTATTGGAATCTGAAGAAAGAATGAGAACCCAGCCCTAGACTGACTGAGGTCTCTGTGTGCTTTTAAGGGAAGCTGCACTTGATGCAGAGAGCTGCATCTGGAAATACTGTGTGTGCACTTGTCATCCTTTCACTGAATGTCCTCCACTGTTGCCAGTGGTGAGGATTGAGGCTTCTTGATTACTAGTCAAGTGGTGGGCCATCACTACCTGTATTAGATTTCCTTGAGGTGTGTTTCCTCAAAGTTGTTTTTGCTCACTATTGATTCAATAGGTGTAGTATTCCAAGCATTGCTATTTTTGGGATTACTGTCACCTATATGATCTTTAAAGAGAAGTTTTCTCTTTCCTTGACTTGTTGCATTTTTAGAGTTAGACTATTTAAGAGGGATGGGAGTAAGGTTCCTCCAAGTGGCAAGTGCACATGGGGGGCTTCATATGTAAAAAAGTAGTTTTAAGATGTGCAATTTTTTTTTACATTTTTTTAGGATCATAGGGTAGACAAAGTAAGTTTGACCATTGGTCATGCACCTCCTCCTGTTCTGGAACAGTGTCCCCTTGCATGTCCAATGGTCAAACTTGCCTTGCCAACCTTGCCAATACCCATCCTCAGTCTTTCACTACTATTTGCAAGGATGTTATCATTTGCAAGTCCAGGGGCAAATTTAAGAGCGCCCATCTAGCTGTCTAAGTCCCATCTGAAGAATCCTACACCAAGGCACTGTATATGCATCTTAAGGATTGCATGGACTCTGCTATCCCAAATAAAACCAAGACTCCTTCCTCAAACAAGAAGAAACCAGTCTGGTGGACCCCGGCCATAAGCAAACTTTACAATAAAAGGAGGAAATTTATACAAAAAAAGGCCAAATCTCAAGTAGAAAAATCATCCCTGATCAGCACTAGTAAGAAATTGAGGGCCCTCATCAAGTCAACTAAAGCTAATTTTGAAAAGAAAGTTGCCAAAGATGCCAAGGATAACCATAAGGCCTTCAATGGCTACTTCAAAAACCTAAATGGCAACACTCAGGTCTGTTCTCAGCTAGTACAAAATGGAACAAAATACACTGACCCTTCTGACATTGCCAACATCTTGGCTGACAGGTTCAGTGCAAATTCCCCCCCCCCCCCCACCACCTACAGGGCCTATTACCATTCCAGGGGATTGTGTAAGTCCAATTATTACTGATACCTTGGTTAACAAGGCTCTATCTAAAGCTAAAAACACTGCCTCCATGGGACCAGATGGTGTCCCAGGCTGTGTCATATGCGATCTCCAAAAGGAATTAACCCTGCATCTTATTACCCTGTTCAGTCTCAGCCTCTCCACAGGATATGTGCCCATAGAATGGCACACAGCAACGGTGGTCCCACTACACAAGGGTGGGGCCACAACTGACCCTGGGAACATCCGACCAATAAGCCTGACCAGTCTGATCTGTAAGGCTATGGAGCGAATCATTATGGAACTCATAAATGGAGAGATTGGGAACCTCCAGTCGCTGGACCCCACACAGTTCAGCTTCGTCAAGGGCAGATCATGCCTCCTGAACCTGGTGGATTTCTTTGAGACAGTTACTCAGGCTATAGATAAGGGAAAGGAGGTACACACAGCTTACCTTGACCTTGCTAAAGCATTTGACACCATTTCCCATTCAGGTATTATTGATAAGCTCACCAGCCTGGGCATAAACCCTTACGTCACAAGATGGATCACAAACTGGCTCTCAGACAGATCCCATAAAGTAAGAGTAGCGGGATCTATGTCCAAATCCAGACCAGTAATGAGTGGTGTGCCTCAGGGCTCTGTCCTGGGGCCCCTCCTGTTTGGCATATACTTCTCAGAAGTACAGGCAAACACGGAAGGGCTGTGGCTGACTAAGTTTGCGGACGACTGCAAACTGGGTGCTATAATAGAGTCTCTGGCTGACATGGAGATCCTCCAGAAGGGCCTAAATGAGACTGATGCATGGTGTCAAAGCCATGGTCTCAAGCTAAATGCAAAAAAATGCATAGTAATTCCCTTTGGAAAAAACAGAGTACCCGCAAACTACAACATAGGAGGTAATCCCCTGAAATCTGAAGAAGAAATAAGGGATCTAGGGACTTAAGTAGATAGTCAGCTTTCCTTTGATAACCATGTTACCAAAGTGGTTAGAAAATCCTGCTATGTGACCCATCTGATCACGAAAGGGTTCGCATCAAGATCTAAGGATGTAATGGTGCCCCTCTACTCTTCCCTCATATTGAGTACAATGCACCAATTGGAATGTACCTGGCTAGACATCTCCAGCAGCTGGAGAGACCACAGTGGTACCTAACCAAGAGGGTTACTGGCCTCAAACAGTTGCCCTATGCAGCACGATTGAAAAAGCTAAGACTGTTCTCTGTTGCATACCGCTTTCTCAGAGGCGATCTCTGTCTAACGTATGGAGCCATGTCCAACCCAGAATTGTTGAACATGCTCCATCTTAGCAAAACCAAATCTACTCGAGCTACACGTTCTAGGGATATAAACCTCAACACAACAATGAATAGAACATGCTGGAGGGATAGATTCCCTTCGCAGAGACTTCCCTTACTATGGAACAGGGTCCCGATCTACATAAGACAGAGCCCCTCACTATCACTCTTCAAGAGGAACCTTGATGAGTGGATGGGTAACAGAAAGTTCACACTGGGGATCACACCAACAGCACTACTAGATAGGGGCCAAGGGTACTAGCTGCTAGTTCAAGGGTCTAGGGAACTACTAAAGGGGCAGTCAATACCACACAATGTGTCTGGGCTAATATATGCCTTTGGGCAGATAGCCCAGTACCAACCTATGAACCTATATCTGTGATAATCAAATGACCGAGAGTTGCCAGCTCAAGTGTTTAGATCTCTGATCACAGATTCATATGGTAATCAGATGTTTTCAGTTGAGTAGGAAGCAGAGTACTTCTGCTTCCTGAAATGGGTGATGTGACATTTCTTGCAATTTAGTTTGCGCTTTTTTCCTAAACACCAAGAATTGATTTTTACCTTTTTCTTTTTGGAGGGTATATGTATCATAGGTTCATAGGTTTATACTAGGCTATCTGCCCTAATGCATTTATAAGCCTAGCCCAAAGTTTTGTGGCTCTCTCTCTCTCCAAAGGAGATTTGACAATGACACCCTAGCTTGCCGTCGTTAGCAAATTTTGTTAACCAGAGCTCACTGTTACTAGTTGGACATCTAAAAAATACATGTCAAACAGGAGGGAGCCCAGGTATTTATCCCTGGAAGATACTGCTAATTATTTTTTCGACTTGAGTAAGTGTCACCCACTTGGATGATATGAATTCTATCCTTAAGCCATTAGGCTATCCAGCTTACCATGTAGGCATTTATGTTTAAGGCCATCAACTTTACCAGAAAGGCTCATCCAGACTCTGCTACACTTTGCTGTGAAGGAAAGGTTAGTTTGCTGTTATTTTTTGTATTTCTGTATTGCCTTTCTATATTTTGAATACTGTAGTTTGTTTTCTTTATCTTGTGTTTTGCTTGCATTCTGTTCTAACAGCATATTAAAACTTCAAAAGAGACCACAGCTCTCTCTGTTCTGAGTCAGGCAGAATTTTTCCCTCCCTCCCTCCCACCCATTTAAGTTGTCTTGTTAAATACCACTGTCTTTCTAGTTGCCCGCCTCTTATGTTAATCTGACCATATATCTCATTTCTCTCTACTTTCACTGGCTTATGTGAGTAATCACAAAACCATCACTTTTGAAATCCCAACCCTTCAATTATTTAAATTTATTGGCCATCCTACAGTATTTCATAGCACCAAAATACAAAAGTAACCACCCCTTTCAGTCCATCTTACTGTTTTAAAAATAGTAACTCTCCACTAAACCTTAACTTTTTAAACAGGTAAAACTCAAGTTACCTACTTTCATATCTAACTTCTCTAGTGCACACTGCAGAGTGCATTCTTTTCAATCTTACCTTTAAGCATCCCTGTTACTAGCACTTTCTCTAATACCTAAAAAGATCATCTCTACTTGACTTCAAGTAGACTTTTCTCTATCTGTTAAACCTAGCACTTGCTCCTACAGTACTTATTACCTTGATACGGCACTCTTATAGATAGCACCCCAAAAGGCAAACCCCATTTCTCGGTCACCCACGTCCCCGGAATCTCTTTTAAAGTTTTTTGTCTAGTCCTTCTAGCATGTCGAGGATCAGTTGCTAGTGTCCTCTCCTGCTCAGCTGGTGAACCTGGAATATTGAGGCAATGTTACAATTGCCTCATGTACACTGAACAACCCTCTCCTCCTCCCACAAAACACAAATACATGCGAGAGATGCAACTATACGGCCAAACTGGAGGCTGAGCTCTCTCAACATAGGACTGGCAAGACCAGTCAGGAGGAGAAGGTTACCACACACACTATAGACCCAGTCTCACATAGTACCATCACAACCTCAAATCATACACATAAACACACAAAGACATACTCGGGCTCTGATCAAAAATCTACCAAAACAGCAGAGGCCACCAAAGCAGACACCCAAACAACCACCACCTCAGAACACAACACCTGCAACACATAGACCTCACAGTCAGAGTGTCAAACAGTCACAGCCCTTAAGGCCAAACACAATGCCAGACACACTAGTCATTGGTGACTCCATAGTCAGACACACTGGCGTCCCGCTCACCAGACTGAGTAAGGAGAAGGTCACAGTAAGCTGCCTGTCGGGCGCTAGAATCCGCCACATAACGCAAGCACTCAGGTCTCTCAACAGCAGGTACAAATACGACTCAGTCATTGTCCACGCTGGTGTAAGCGACCTGAGACGCACCTCCTTGGACTACATGAAAAGAGACATTGAGGAGCTCTCTGATTATGTAGCCCAGGCAGGTATGACCCTGACCTTGAGCAGTATCCTACCTTCACCAAGAATGATGCCACAATACAGAGATAAGATGATCAGCTTTAACAATTGGCTTAAACTCTGGTGTCATTCAAAGGGGATCCAATGTCTGTCTGCCTGGGATGACATGCTGGACAAGCCACGCTGTCAAGGGACGGCTTGCACCTGTCACCCTGGGATTCTGGATATTGGCAAAGGCTCTTGCCACCCCATAGTGCCTTTTTAGGCAAGGCTCAAATTCTAAACCTACCACCCTAGAACACAAAAAGGAAAAAAACTAAGGGTAATGCTGCTCAATGCCAGAAGTCTAAATCTCAAAATGCACGCACTCGAGGCCCTTCTCAGTATGGAGAACATCGATGTCTGTGCAGTGACAGAAACCTGGTTCAAGGCTCCTGAGAGCACCCCAGCACTATCAGGTTTTACCTCTTATCATGCGTTCCGCACCCAAAATCCGGACAATACCAAGAAAGGAGGGGGGGTAACCATATTCATCAAAGACACCCACACCTCAAGACTGGTGGCAACGCACGATGCATCGGAGACCATCCAGGTGCAATTAACCATAGGCAAGACTGCTCTACAAATTGTAGCATGTTACAGGCCACCCTCACAAACTCAGGAACCTCACATGGCCTTCCTGAAAACACTAGAGGGGATAAATGTATCACCAAACACCATCATACTAGGTGACTTCAATTACCCTAATATAGACTGGGAACACTACTCAAGCCCAAACACCCTAGCCCAAAAGTTCCTGGAATTCATAAACTCAAATGCCATGGAACAACTAGTCACCATCCCCACAAGAGGAGAAAACATACTTGATCTCATCATCACGAACATGGGAGCACAATGTTCAACACCGAAGTATACCCCTCACTGGTGAGATCAGATCACAAACTAATCTCGCTGGAGGTCCTCATCCCACCCCACCTGAAATAAAAAGACCACAGTAAAGAACTTCTCAAAGCCGACTTCACACTTCTAAAGACTAGTGTGGTCTCCTTTAAGGCCCCGAGCCGGCAGAAAACAGTACTCAAGCCGCTGAATCACTTACAAATGCCTTCTACCGCTCTCTGTGTGCTTTTAAGGGAAGCTGCACTTGATGCAGAGAGCTGCATCTGGAAATACTGTGTGTGCACTTGTCATCCTTTCACTGAATGTCCTCCACTGTTGCCAGTGGTGAGGATTGAGGCTTCTTGATTACTAGTCAAGTGGTGGGCCATCACTACCTGTATTAGATTTCCTTGAGGTGTGTTTCCTCAAAGTTGTTTTTGCTCACTATTGATTCAATAGGTGTAGTATTCCAAGCATTGCTATTTTTGGGATTACTGTCACCTATATGATCTTTAAAGAGAAATTTTCTCTTTCCCTGACTTGTTGCATTTTTAGAGTTAGACTATTTAAGAGGGATGGGAGTAAGGTTCCTCCAAGTGGCAAGTGCACATGGGGGGCTTCGTATGTAAAAAAGTAGTTTTAAGATGTGCAATGTTTTTTTACATTTTTTTAGGATCATAGGGTAGACAAAGTAAGTTTGACCATTGGTCATGCACCTCCTCCTGTTCTGGAACAGTGTCCCCTTGCATGTCCAATGGTCAAACTTGCCTTGCCAACCTTGCCAATACCCATCCTCAGTCTTTCACTACTATTTGCAAGGATGTTATCATTTGCAAGTCCAGGGGCAAATTTAAGAGCGCCCATCTAGCTGTCTAAGTCCCATCTGAAGAATAACAAGGAATCACACTACTTAACATGCAAGGGGAGTATTTTCCAGATCAAAGGGAGGCAGTGGGTATTAAACCTACATCTCCATCTAGTTGTATTTATTACTTGATGAAGACTGAGATCTCTGCTTCAGGGATTGACTTCACATTTAGATTTGTTGAAGAAAAGGTCAAGAAGAAGAACTGGATCCCACTGGGACACAGTAATCTAAGTAAGGATCTCCACTCAGGAGTCTGTGGCATTATCTACAAAGATTCCAGTCTCTCTTGGTAGCTAAGGCTTTTGAGAGTGGCAACCACTTTTGTTACAAACATCTGTGTTTTTTTTAGAGTTTTTAGTGTACCTGACCAGATATATGCTGAAGGGTTCATTATATGCTTTAAGTCTGGCTAGAACAGAATATAAGGGAAAAAATGACTGTATGTGTGGGGTACATTATATTCTATAAGTCTGGCTGGAGCAGAATATAAGGGAAGAATTACTATATATATATATATATATATATATATATATATATATATATATATATATACACACATAATTCACCTCAGCAGTGTGCCTCACAACAGCCCTTAAGGCAAAACACCATACCTAACATGCTAGTAATAGGAGACTCTATAATAAGGCACACGGATGTTCCACTCACCAGGCTGAACAAGGAGAAAGTTACTGTCAGCTGCCTGTCGGGTGCTCGGATCCGGATAACAGAGGCACTTAGGTCACTCCAGAACAAGTACAAGTATGACGCTGTCATTGTACATGTTGGTGTGAATGATCTAAGACATACCTCCCTGGACTACATGAAAAGAGACATTGAGGAGCTCTCTAATCATGTAGCCCAAGCTGGTATGACCCTGACCTTGAGTAGCATACTACCTTCACCTAGAATTATACCACAATACAAAGGCAAAATGATCAATTTCAACAATTGGCTAAGCTTCTGGTGTCATTCTGAGGGGATCCAGTGTCTGTCTGCCTGGGATGACATGATAGACCAGCCTCACTGTTTTGCCAGAGATGGGTTGCACCAGTCACCCCTAGGTTTTCGAATACTGGCCAAGGCTCTTGCCGTCCCCTTAGTGCCTTTTTTTAGGCAAGGCTCAAAGGACAAACCAACCACTGTAACCAGCACAGCTAACCAAAAACTAAGGGTAATGCTACTCAACGCCAGAAGTCTCAACCTCAAAATGCACACAGTTGAGGCTCTCCTCAGCATGGAGAAAATCGATGTTTGTGCAGTGACGGAAACCTGGCTCAAGGCTCAAGAGAGCACCCCAGCACTGCCAGGTTACAATTCATATCATACCTTCTGGCCTCAGTTACCAGATCACAGTACAAAGGGCGGAGGTATATCCATATTCATCAAGGATACCCATATCTCCAGGTTAGTAGCGCAGCATGATGCCCCAGATCATCCATGTGCAACTATCAGCAGGCAAAACCACATTTCAATTCATAGCCGGTTATAGATCGCCCACCATGTTCCAAGATGCTCACTCTGCATTCCTTGAGACATTGGAAAATATAAAGGTCCTACCCAGCACCATAATCTTGGGTTATTTCAACTACCCTGGTATAGAGTGGGTGAACTACCAATGTTCCAACTCCTATGCTCAGCGATTCATAGAATTTATAAATTCAAATGCCCTTGAACAACTAGTATGTTCCCCCACTAGAGGGGACAACATATTGGATTTAATCATCACAAATATGGGCGCCCATTGTACCACACCGTTATCACTCCCTCCTTGGTTAGATCCGACCACAAACTGATAACCCTGGATATCGTCACCCCTCCACTTCCCCCAGTCAAAGAAACCATAGTCAAAAACCTTTCCAAAGCAAACTTCAAATTACTTGCATCCGAAGTGGAAAGCTTCACTATTCCCTTGCAGAAGGATAATGATATCCAGGATGCGGAATCCTACACCAAGGCACTGTATATGCATCTTAAGGATTGCATGGACTGTGTTATCCCAAATAAAACCAAGACTCCTTCCTCAAGCAAGAAGAAACCAGTCTGGTGGACCCCGGCCATAAGCAAACTTTACAATAAAAGGAGGAAATTTATACAAAAAAAGGCCAAATCTCAAGTAGAAAAATCATCCCTGATCAGCACTAGTAAGAAATTGAGGGCCCTCATCAAGTCAACTAAAGCTAATTTTGAAAAGAAAATTGCCAAAGATGCCAAGGATAACCATAAGGCCTTCAATGGCTACTTCAAAAACCTAAATGGCAATGCTCAGGTCTGTTCTCAGCTAGTACAAAATGGAACAAAATACACTGACCCTTCTGACATTGCCAACATCTTGGCTGACAGGTTCAGTGCAAATCCCCCCCCCCCCCACCACCACCTACAGGGCCTATTACCATTCCAGGGGATTGTGTAAGTCTAATTATTACTGATACCTTGGTTAACAAGTCTCTATCTAAAGCTAAAAACACTGCCTCCATGGGACCAGATGGTGTCCCAGGCTGTGTCATATGCGATCTCCAAAAGGAATTAACCCTGCATCTTAATACCCTGTTCAGTCTCAGCCTCTCCACAGGATATGTGCCCATAGAATGGCACACAGCAACGGTGGTCCCACTACACAAGGGTGGGGCCACAACTGACCCTGGGAACATCCGACCAATAAGCCTGACCAGTCTGATCTGTAAGGCTATGGAGCGAATCATTATGGAACTCATAAATGGAGAGATTGGGAACCTCCAGTCGCTGGACCCCACACAGTTCGGCTTCGTCAAGGGCAGATCATGCCTCCTGAACCTGGTGGATTTCTTTGAGACAGTTACTCAGGCTATAGATAAGGGAAAGGAGGTACACACGGCTTACCTTGACCTTGCTAAAGCATTTGACACCATTCCCCATTCAGGTATTATTGATAAGCTCACCAGCCTGGGCATAAACCCTTACGTCACAAGATGGATCACAAACTGGCTCTCAGACAGATCCCATAAAGTAAGAGTAGCGGGATCTATGTCCAAATCCAGACCAGTAATGAGTGGTGTGCCTCAGGGCTCTGTCCTGTGGGCCCGCCTGTTTGGCATATACTTCTCAGAAGTACAGGCAAACACGGAAGGGCTGTGGCTGACTAAGTTTGTGGACGACTGCAAACTGGGTGCTATAATAGAGTCTCTGGCTGACATGGAGATCCTCCAGAAGGGCCTAAATGAGACTGATGCATGGTGTCAAAGCCATGGTCTCAAGCTAAATGCAAAAAAATGCATAGTAATTCCCTTTGGAAAAAACAGAGTACCCGCAAACTACAACATAGGAGGTAATCCCCTAAAATCTGAAGAAGAAATAAGGGATCTAGGGACTTAAGTAGATAGTCAGCTTTCCTTTGATAACCATGTTACCAAAGTGGTTAGAAAATCCTGCTATGTGACCCATCTGATCACGAAAGGGTTCGCATCAAGATCTAAGGATGTAATGGTGCCCCTCTACTCTTCCCTCATATTGAGTACAATGCACCAATTGGAATGTACCTAACTAGACATCTCCAGCAGCTGGAGAGACCACAGCGGTACCTAACCAAGAGGATTACTGGCCTCAAACAGTTGCCCTATGCAGCACGATTGAAAAAGCTAAGACTGTTCTCTGTTGCATACCGCTTTCTCAGAGGCGATCTCTGTCTAACGTACGGAGCCATGTCCAACCCAGAATTGTTGAACATGCTCCATCTTAGCAAAACCAAATCTACTCGAGCTACACATTCTAGGGATATAAACCTCAACACAACAATGAATAGAACATGCTGAAGGGATAGATTCCCTTTGCAGAGACTTCCCTTACTATGGAACAGGGTCCCGATCTACATAAGACAGAGCCCCTCACTATCACTCTTCAAGAGGAACCTTGATGAGTGGATGGGTAACAGAAAGTTCACACTGGGGATCACACCAACAGCACTACTAGATAGGGGCCAAGGGTACTAGCTGCTAGTTCAAGGGTCTAGGGAGCTACTAAAGGGGCAGTCAATACCGCACAACGTGTCTGGGCTAATATATGCCTTTGGGCAGATAGCCCAGTACCAACCTATGAACCTATATCTGTGATAATCAAATGACCGAGAGTTGCCAGCTCAAGTGTTTAGATCTCTGATCACAGATTCATATGGTAATCAGATGTTTTCAGTTGAGTGAAATGGGTGATGTGACATTTCTTGCAATTTAGTTTGTGCTTTTTTCCTAAACACCAAGAATTGATTTTTACCTTTTTCTTTTTGGAGGGTATATGTATCATAGGTTCATAGGTTCATAGGTTCATAGGTTTATACTAGGCTATCTGCACTAATGCATTTATAAGCCTAGCCCAAAGTTTTGTGGCTCTCTCTCTCTCCAAAGGAGATTTGACAATGACACCCTAGCTTGCCGTCGTTAGCCAATTTTGTTAACCAGAGCTCACTGTTACTAGTTTGGACATCTAAAAAATACATGTCAAACAGGAGGGAGCCCAGGTATTTATCCCTGGAAGATACTGCTAATTATTTTTTCGGCTTGAGTAAGTGTCACCCACTTGGATGATATGAATTCTATCCTTAAGCCATTAGGCTATCCAGCTTACCATGTAGGCATTTATGTTTAAGGCCATCAACTTATAGACATCTCCATCATTTGCTATGATATCAAGTGCCCTGGCCAGATCAAGCTAGGTAGCATTGATATTGTAAGCACTGTTAAGTGTGTGAGTGATATTCTCAAAGAAGCTGAGAAAATTCAGCAGACAGGACCTGCTCTATACAAAGCCTATTTGCAATGTGTCAAGATTAGTCAGATATTTGGTCATGATTTATGAGGTCAGTGATGATACTCTCCAACCAGACTTTACAGCTAAGACTTGCAAGGCCATGTGGCCTATACTTCCTGGAATCTTTGATGGGTCAAACCTTAGGGGGGCATTACTGCAGCAGTGTGTAACAATTTAGGGACATAACTTGTAGCAAGGCTTAAGTAAAACAGTTAGCGGTGGGGATCAGTGACTGCATGTTTAGCACAGTTTATTACACAAGCCAGTATATTGTCTGGGCCCATGGACTAGGTGTTCTTGGTCTTTGATATCAAGGGGAAACTGACTTTGTGGAAAACTTTGCTGTGAACTTGCCAGCTAATATGTTTGTATTGTCTTTTGGGTTTGAATGGGATGCTCCATTATCAAAAAGTTTGGCGCAGCATTGAAAGTTATTTCTTAGTTTCCTAACTTAAAAATAGAAGGACTTGTACTTATCTTTTGCTTCAGTTGATAGCCTTAATTCATGTGATGCTTTGCTGGTCTTCATAGCTGCTTTCATTTCTTATTGACATTGTTAATACAATTCTGATGTTGTAGGGTTATGGCCATACAAATCAGTTTAAGAAGTATCTTTCTTATCTTAAATAGTTTATATCAGTAGACTATCAGGGCAGTTTATTTTTTAACACCATATTTGGTTTTGGAAGGAACTGTCAGGTCAAGACATTTACCTACATTTATCTAAATGTGCATAAAATCATTGGTGTAACCGGCTGCATAACTGGATGTGATAATATGGGCTAGTGGCAGCATAGCCAGCTGGTGTTCTGCAAAGAATGATATGTCCTTTGAATACCAAACTGATTTATACAAGATGCTTGTGTTACATATGTATTAGAACTGTACGGCATTTGAATATCAAACTGATTTATACAGATGCTTCTGTTACAAATGTATTAGAATTGTATGGCATTTGAAAATCAAAATGCGTTGGTAAAGTTGCTAGTGTTAAAAAATGTATCAACAGTAGGTCCTGCTAGACTGAGAAAGAATACACATTAGTTGGGAGGGTGGCCTAATGGTTAAAGTGTTTGCCTTATGAACACAAGGTACAGGGTTTGAATCTCACAGGGGATAATTGGCTTGGCTTAAGATGGCTTGCAAGGGCAGTTAGCCTAGTACTAATCTAGGAACCTAAACATGTGAGACTGTATGTATATATGTTAGCAAAGGACATTCGAAGAAAAGGGGTTAAGCAGCTAGCTTACTTCTTACTTTAAGAAAAATACTGTTAATTGGACCACCTGTTGGAACATGGAAGTGCTTATCTTACAACTCTGAACAGGACCAGAGACAGCATGTGTGGAAGAAGCCCTTCTTCATTAGCTATTGGTCTAATGATGGAGGAGTATAGAGAGGTAATAACCTCATTTTTTCTGGATGCAATCCCTTTACTTATGAGATGAACCAAGTAAAAGGCTTTTCTGACCACTGCCGCT
Organism: Protopterus annectens; assembly: GCF_019279795.1. Classification (NCBI taxonomy): domain Eukaryota; kingdom Metazoa; phylum Chordata; order Ceratodontiformes; family Protopteridae; genus Protopterus; species Protopterus annectens. Next base: position 752,105,433 of record NC_056739.1, on the reverse strand, counting down.
ACATGATGATTGAATGTGAGATTGTTATCAACCTGAGTACCCAGGTCTCTCACCACAGGTTGTGTGTTTTGTGGGGTTGCCGTTGATGTGGTAATCAATAGGTGTCATGTATTTGCTAAATGTTATGATGACATTTTTTTTGTTTAGCTTGAGGCCATGACTTAGGCACCAGTCATTAGTTGCTATGAGACCCTCTTGCAGTATGTTAACATCATTTGAGGAGTCAATGACTGCACCCAACTTACAGTTGTCTGCAAACTTGGTCAGCCACAAGCCTTTTGTCTTTGCCTGGACCTCTGAGAAGTAGATGCCAAACATTAGACTGTCCAGGACAAATTCCCAGGAAACTCCACTAGTGACTGGTCTGCTATCGGAGGTGGAGGTGCCTATTTTGACCTTGAGGGTCCTGTTTGTGAGCCAGTTGGCCACCCACCTGATGAGATAGGGATTTACACCAAGTTGTGTTAGCTTTTCAATGATGCCTGAGCGGAGGATTGTGTCAAAGGCCTTGGCCAAGTCAAAGTAAGATGTATGTAACTGACTTTCCCTCATCCAGGGCCTTGGTGACAGTCTCAAAGAAGTCAACCAACCATGTTCAAAGGCAAGATCTGCCCTTGACAAATCTAAACTGGGTGGGGTCAAGTGCTTGTAGATTGCCTATGTCCTTGTTTATGAGATCCATAATAATACGCTCCATGGCTTTATATGGGGCGATAGTTTCCAGGGTCAGTAGTGACACCACCTTTGTGCAAGGGGATGACAATGGCAGTTCTCCACTCTGCTGGAATGAAGATTGTACTTAGGCTTTGGTTGAATAAGGTGTGCAATATCGAAGCCAGTTCTTGCTGGAGATGGTGCAGAATACAGATTGAGTCATACTTGATATTAGAGAGTGTGTTTAGGGCCCTAATGGCTCCTGAGAGGCAACTGACTTTAGCGCTGTCCTTGTTCAGCCTAGTGAATGTGGAGTCTATGTGCCTGTTTGTAGGGTGACCAATAACTAGAATGTTCCCACCAGATGAATTATACCTACCAGACATGGGAATGGTTTGCTGTTATTGACATGTTGATGTTGGTGTTAATATGAATGCATGAGTAGTAGATTTAATAAGGATTTACTGTAGTGCCACATTACAAGAGTCATACCAGGTTGGGGAGAGATTTTTTGACAGCATCAGTATGAGATAGTGTTGTGTTATTAGTATAATGATGTTGCATAGTGGACTGTGAGAGGGAGGATGCTGCCATATTGATTTACATCTCTCCCAGATGGTTTACTATCACAATGCTGACATGCAATTGCACGGCTATGAAGTATTCGAACAACAGATGTTCGAATACTACATAGTTCGGCAGGTGATGTGAGCGAACATTATCATTGCGAATGGACTGTGCATTTGCAATTATAACGTTCGCTCATGTGAGGGGATCGCGGTACAGTGCAGTTAGGGAAATACATCCCTTTCCTCACTGTAGTGCGATCTCGGATTTGGAATATTAAGTTAGGGGGGGTGTGGGGGTGCAGCCCAACACAGGTGGGTGCAGGGGGTTTGCCCCCCCTGCATAACTGTGAGTTTAGGCTAGTTAGGTAGGGAGTTACGGGACAGGTGGGAGTGCTGTGTATTGTTGAAAATGTCGCGAGCGACATTTTCGACAAATCACAGCTGTTTTCGACATTAGGGACATACGGAAATGCTCATTTCCGATGTTTAAATTCGAAAATTCAGACACGTTTTATTCTGATGTTCAAATTTATGATAGTAAACTCTCCCAGACAGGATCTGTAGGGTTAGGTATAAGTGCATTATCAGTCAGCATGTGACAGTTTTTACAGTGCCTTGGGGATACCAAATGCTAAAAGGCTGACAGTGGAACAGAATTGGAGGGGCGAAATCTGCTGGTACTCCATGATGTCCAATGCTGATGCATGAAAAAGGGCCTGTTGGGAAGGAAAAAGGAATATGGAGGTGTTTGTAAAATTTGAGCTATATGGTTAGGACCAACTCTGCTTTTTACAATAATACTGTTTAGGTGGGTAGTAACCCTGAGGTGACGGAGATACCAGGACACTAACATTTAAGAGCTGATATACCAGACTCTAAGGGCTGCTTGTACTTCAGCACAATTTGATTAAGCCCAGACCACACTCTCACCTCATCCCTGATGAATGATAAGTCAAATGAAAAGTAACACTGACTATAGGGAAAAATGTGCGATGTGCAAGCCAACCACTGTTCAGCTACTCATACAGTGGCACTGAGTTTAGCACAGTTGTGTACAGTATGTTGCAAGCAATAAAAACAGGAGAACCACTGAAAAACAGCTCATTGCTCATCTACCTAGGAACAACAGCAGTTAATCTACTCCCACTACAATAACCACTACAGGAGGCCAGAACAGGCTGATACAAAACAAAAGCGGCACTGAGAAAAAGAAGTGAAAGTCAAATAAAAACAATTTGAAATAAGCAGAGCAACAAAACAACTTGAAATGTAGTAAAAATGAAAATAATTGTACTTTCCTGAGTCTTTGTGAATTCCAGAAACATATTTAGTTCATCAGCATTTTTACTCTGTCACAACTCTCTGTATTCTTACTTGAAAGTCAGCAAGGAGCACAGCTGAGCACAATATATAGCAAGCAAGAAAAAACTAAAGAACCAATGAAAAAATATCTATAAATTTGTGCGACTGCTGTTCAGCTGCATAAGAAAAGCATCAACTAAACTTCTCCCACTATAACTACTACTTTCTGTAAGATGGGCTCCATGCTAGGGCAGATCAGGCTAATACAAAATAAAAATTGCTTAGAGAAAAATAAGTGAAACTCAGATAAAAAGCAGTTTAAAATCAGCAAAATAACGTTAAGTGCAGCAATAAAATACAAACAAGTCTTTGTGAAGTAAAGAAACAAGTCTAAACTACTCAGTGTTTTCAGAAAGGCACAGCCCCATGAATTTGCCCCTGGAAAGACAGCAAGGAGCGATCACTGTATGGCCATCCAGCACACATACATTGCTGCAGGCAGGCATGATCTAACTCACCTGATGTAAAAGTAATTCTAATTAATTATAAGAATATCACCTGATTGCCCTGCTGTGTATAAAGATGTGGAAACTGAAAGAGAGATACACAGAAATGCTTTATCTTTTCACCATGTTTCCAGGATAATAAAACATCTGATCTTTGATTCAAACAATTAACCTCTTGCTGATATGTTGCTATTTAATAGTGCAGTTTGGATTCTATCTTAATTAGGTTTGCCAGCACTAAAACCTAACAACCATTTCTACTGTTCACCATTGTATTAGAATAATCATTTGGTACATGGACAGGCAATAGGGGATTGGATTCAGTCTGACATTTCCTGACAGGACTATACTCAAAAAGATGCAAATTACTGTTTTTTTTCTGTTTGTTTATTCATTTATTTATTAATTAATTAATTCTGGTCATAAATAGTGACACTGCATAGAAACCTTCTGCTTTTTCTCAGGTTTTGGCCAACTAATATATGGTTCTTTAGTGCAAAGGTAGTGGAAAAAGCCTGCCCATCTTCCTTTGTGTGGTTTTATCTACATAAAGTAGCCACTTATAATGGTGGCAGTAAGTAGATCTTCAGTAACAGCTACTAAACTTGCAGCAATCCTAAGGAGAAGCTGCATTACACAGATGTAGTCAAATGAGTAACAGATGACAAAGGAGCACAAACAAAAGGCAAGAAATTGTAGATGTTCATCGTGTTACACTGCTGCAGTCATTACACTTGGGTTATTCTGCCGTCAGGTGGTCCCGCAGTCAGCCTGAGTTCCAAAGTCTTGGTCCGGCGTCAGTTGCTGTTGCTTCTTACCTGACGTCAGAGTGCCAGGGGTATATAAGATGCATCCGACGCCATTTTCTTCAGTCTTTCTTGCCGCGCAGTGCCCGAAGCAGAAGCAGTTCGCAAGTGCCGGTCGGCCGACTCCTGAGATTTTTGAAGTTGAATTTCAGATCCGAAGTCTTCAATAAAGCTAAGTACCCCGTTGGGGAAACTTTTTTCTTGCCTCAGACCGATGTCAGAAAGAGTTAATAATTGTATTTCTTGTGGGAAGCAAATACCTCATAAGGACTTCCACTCTTACTGTATTCCATGCCTAGGCCCTGATCACGATGTCACTAGTTGTCGGTTTTGTGCTAGATTTAACAAACGCACTATAAAAAGACGTTTTGATTTTGCTTTGGACTACTTTGGCTAAAGGTTCAATTATACGATGCCGTTGGATCAGCCGACGACCTCAATACCGAAAAAATGCAAAGACAAGGATGAAGACAGGCATCCGAGGTCCAAAACCGATGACAAAACCTCTTCTAGGCCAGTCGCCGGTTCGCCGGTTCTCAGTGAGGCGCTTTTGCAGCCCCTGACACCCACTACCTCAGAACCACAGGCCGCTTCTGACTCCCACGTGGAGACATCTAGGCCTCTGGAAACTCAAGGTATTGGACCTATGGAAACTAATCCCTCAGATGGGTCCGGAGCCGCTGAGCAGGCATCGGCTTCTGAGGGTGTTTTCAGACCTTCACAACTTACCATTAAAACAGCAGTCAAGACAAAGGTACCATTAAAGACAAAGAAACAAGTACAGCATTCTCCTGGGCAGTCGTCCATGCCTAAGAAACAGATGCTTAAAATGGCCAAAGACCTCATTACTCTAATCAGGGGTTCCCATCCCCATCCTGAGAAAAGGCCTAGGCAGGATACAGACTATGACTCCTCTGATCAGGTTTCCATTTCCTCTGATTCCTCTTCAGACCAGGGATACTCTCTACCCCCCTATGAGGACTCTGATGTTGAAGAATCTATCCCTTCTGCCTGTCCTCCTGAGGATTATTCTTTTGGGGAAACTTTACATACCATGAGGGAGCATTTCCATTGGGAAAGTCAGGATTACTCAGAATCCAAGAAAAGGCTCAGGGATTTCCTCTTATTGCCTCAACACAGGCCCCTGGCTATTCCGCCTGTGCTAGATATTGTGGATGATGTGTTCTCTGAATCCAGTTTATCTCCTGAGTCTTTGCCCCCTGCTCCAGCCAAGCCAGATAGGTATTATAGAGTCCCTGACTCTCGCAAGTTTCTTTACAAAAACCCTTCTGCTGATCCAGAAACTATTTCCCAGGGTCCAAAAGGGGTTAAGGTTTCCATTGCAAAAAATCCAGTACCCTCTGACAGAGATTCCAGAGCTTTGGATAGATGGGGGAAGAAAGTATACACTTCTGCAACATTAGTAGTAAGAGCTTTAAATTGCCAGTTTTACATGCTTAAGTATCAACAATATTTAATGGCTCAGTTAAAACAGAAAATACTTGCAAGCTCAGAAGCTGATCCAGAAACTATTTCCCAGGGTCCAAAAGGGGTTAAGGCTTCCATTGCAAAAAATCCAGTACCCTCTGACAGAGATTCCAGAGCTTTGGATAGATGGGGGAAGAAAGTACACACTTCTGCAACTTTAGTAATAAGAGCTTTAAATTGCCAGTTTCACATGCTTAAGTACCAATAATATTTAATGGCTCAGTAAAAACAGAAAATGCTTGCAAGCTCAGAAGCTCCTGCCTGTAAAGAAATGCAGGATTTATTGCACGCAGTTGAACAGATGGGAAAACATACTCTGCAATGTGGTTTGGATTCTTTAGAGGCCTCTTGTAGAGCCGCAGTTACAGTTTCCGTGATTCGAAGACATGCTTGGTTAAAAGAACAAAGTTTACCTGATCATGTTAAGGCAAAACTATTGGATGCTCCTTTACAGCATGATACTTTGTTTGGTGTTAAGGCAGAAGAGGTGTTAAAGAAAATGGAGGATAAAGCTAAATCTATGCAAACAGTCAAGGATTTCTTACAGGTACAGCCTCCTCGGTTTAGCAGAAATTGGCCAACAAAGAATTGGTCCTTTCCAGTGTCAGACAGGACACAGAGAGGCAGATACAGACGCCCAAGAGGCAGATCTCAACCCCAAGGCTCAAACAGACAATGACAGTGGGGCACCTCAACCCCAAAAGGTGGTGAGGATAAGTCTCAACCTTACAGGAAACAGTCACAATGACTTTCCCCTTCGTACACCAAGCACGTCCCTTTTGGAAGCCCCCTTAGGGGGAAAACTAGCACTTTTTTCTCAAAACTGGCAAACAATCACCCAAGACAAATGGGTCCTGAATATTGTGTCTCAATGTTACAGATTCCACTTTCATACTTTACCAAGGCTAAAAGGAATGCCAGACCTGCCACAAAATCAATGGGCAGAGGCACAAAAACAAATTTCAGCCCTCATGGACATGAGAGCTATTCAAAAAGTACCGCAACAGGAACAAGGACAAGGATTTTACTCAAGACTCTTCCTGGTCCCTAGAAAGGACAAGGCCTGGAGGCCCATACTAGACCTTTCAATTCTGAATACTTACCTGGATATTCCGAAATTCAAAATGTTGACATTACAGCAGCTTCTACCCATGCTGGGCATGAAGGCTTGGCTTGTTACTCTGGACCTCAAAGAGGCATACCTGCATGTCCCAATCAGACAAAATTGCAGAAGATACCTCAGATTCAAAGCTGGTACAATGCACTACCAATTCTCTGCACTGCCCTTTGGCTTATCTACTGCACCCAGGGTCTTCACAAAGTGCCTGGCACCAGTAATTGCATTTTGCAGACAAAAAGGAATTCAAATATATCCATACCTGGATGACTGCCTCATTCAAGCAGAGACAAAGGACATTCTTCTACAGCATCTGGCGTTTGTAAAAAGGTTGCTAATTTCTCTAGGGTACACAGTAAATGAAAAGAAGTCAAAACTAGTGCCCTCGCAACAGATTATATTCCTGGGTACCAGCTTAAATACAACAGCCCAGATGGCTTCCCTCACGCCAGACAAACAAGTTCAACTAACTCAATATTTTCAATTGCTGGCAAGAAAGTCCCATCTCCCTGCAAGAAAAATTCTGCAGGCCCTGGGATTCATGGCATCCTGCATACTACTAATACCATATGCCAGACTGCATATGAGGAAATAATAAAGGTACCTGAAGAGTGTTTGGACTTAACACTCTCACAGTTTAGAAGCAGCAATATCAATGATTCCCTGCCTACAACAGGAGTTTCAATGGTGGGCACAGGCATGTCTCCAAAACACGGGTCAGCCTTTTACCCAACCCACAGCCAGGCAAACTCTAACAACAGATGCTTCGGATTATGCCTGTGGAGCACACATGGCAGGAAAATGCATTCAGGGCAAGTGGACCACAAACCAGATGCATCTTCACATCAATCAAAAAGAGATGTTGGCTGTTCAAATTGCCCTAACAGCTTTCAAGGACCTTCTACATCCAGGACAATTATTACTAAAGACAGACAACACCACAGTAATGTGGTACATAAACAAGCAAGGGGGCACTCATTCTTATCCCCTATACAGGCAAGCCATGACCTTGTGGAACACAGCTCTAACGTATCAAGTTCACCTGCAAGCACAATTCCTGCCAGGAAAGAAAAATACTCTGGCAGACGAGCTAAGCAGAAATATTATGGACCCTCATGAATAGAAATTGAATCCACAAATCTTCAGCATGGTAACGCAAAAGTGGAGATGCCCAGACATAGATCTTTTTGCCTCCCCACTGAATTGCCAACTATAAAAATTCTGCACAAGGACTTATCACAAACAAGCATGGAAAGTGGATGCCCTTCTGTTCAGCTGGAAAAACCTAAACGTTTATGCCTTCCCGCCACTGCCTCTCCTTTCAAAGGTACTCCTAAAAGCCAGACAAGAAAAACCACAGATGATCCTGATTGCTCCAGACTGGCCATGCCAGCACTGGTACCCTATCTTAAGGAACTTGGCTCAAGGCCCACTATGGATTTTGCCTCAAATTCCACACCTTCTGACTCAACAAAACAATCAGATCCTGCACGGTCAGCTCAAAACCCTAAACCTGGCTGCATGGCAGATACATTAGTCAAACAGGCAACACCTCTCTCTAAAGCTGTTATGGATGTCATTTTGGAGCCAGGAGGCCTAGCACCAGGAAAGCTTACTCAGAAAAATGGAAGAGATTCTGCGCCTGGAATCAGGCTTAAAGCCTTGACCCTTTTGCTCCAAACATTCCTCAGATTTTACAATACTTAACTGAGATGCTGGACAGAGGCCTATCCTTCTCATCAATTAAGATCCACGCCTCTGCCATTTCAGCACATTACAACACAGATCCTCCTTTATTCTCTCATCCCTTGCTAAAGCAGTACCTTAGAGGGACTAAAAACATAAGACTGCCCCGGAGAGCACCAACACCAACTTGGGACCTCAATTTCGTTTTGGAAAAACTGACTCTACCACCTTTTGAGCCAGCCAATACAGCCGATCTAAAATTTTTATCATGGAAAACAGCTCTGCTCCTGGCAGTAACTTCAGCACGAAGAGTCTCAGAGCTACAGGCATTAATGGCAGTGGAACCCTTTATAATTTTTCATCAGGACAGGGTATCTTTAAGGACAAACCCTACCTTTATGCCAAAGGTGGTATCTAGTGTGGCTCTTAACCAAACCATCCATTTGTCAACTTTTTATCCAAACCCCCAGAATAAAGGGGAGAAACGTCTGCATTCTTTGGACATACACAGGCAGCTATGCTTCTACTTGGACAAAACAAAGGCTTTCAGGAAAACTGAGCAACTGTCTGTAGCATATGCTGCAGGATCACAGGGCAAGACTATCTCAAAGCAGACTATATCCAAATGGATAGGACACTGTATTCGGTACTGCTACACTCAGCATGGAAAATCAGTCCCAAATAACATTAGGCCACATTCCACCAGGGCAACAGACACTTCAACAGCCTTTCTCAGAGGAGTACCTACCAAGGAAATTTTGGAGGTTGCAACTTGGAGTTCAGTGCACACCTTTACCAAGCATTACCACCTGCCTCTTTACTCTAAATCCAGAGCAGGATTTACCACTGCAGTTCTGCAGGGCCTCATAGCCAATCCTAACTCTTTATAGACCAGCCACCCAACCTCAGCTTTGGGATTCTACCCAAGTGTAATGACTGCAGCAGTGTAACACAATGAACATAATCAAGGATTTCTTACAGGTACAGCCTCCTCGGTTTAGCAGAAATTGGCCAACAAAGAATTGGTCCTTTCCAGTCAGACAGGCCACAGAGAGGCAGATACAGACGCCCAAGAGGCAGATCTCAACCCCAAGGCTTAAACAGACAATGACAGTGGGGCACCTCAACCCCAAAAGGTGGTGAGGATAAGTCTCAACCTTACATGAAACAGTCACAATGACTTTCCCCTTCGTACACCAAGCACGTCCCTTTTGGAAGCCCCCTTAGGGGGAAAACTAGCACTTTTTTCTCAAAACTGGCAAACAATCACCCAAGACAAATGGATCCTGAATATTGTGTCTCAATGTTACAGATTCCACTTTCATACTTTACCAAGGCTAAAAGGAATGCCAGACCTGCCACAAAATCAATGGGCAGAGGCACAAAAACAAATTTCAGCCCTCATGGACATGAGAGCTATTCAAAAGTACCGCAACAGGAACAAGGACAAGGATTTTACTCAAGACTCTTCCTGGTCCCTAGAAAGGACAAGGCCTGGAGGCCCATACTAGACCTTTCAATTCTGAATGCTTACCTGGATATTCCGAAATTCAAAATGTTGACATTACAGCAGCTTCTACCCATGCTGGGCATGAAGGCTTGGCTTGTTACTCTGGACCTCAAAGAGGCATACCTGCATGTCCCAATCAGACAAAATTGCAGAAGATACCTCAGATTCAAAGCTGGTACAATGCACTACCAATTCCCTGCACTGCCCTTTGGCTTATCTACTGCACCCAGGGTCTTCACAAAGTGCCTGGCACCAGTAATTGCATTTTGCAGACAAAAAGGAATTCAAATATATCCATACCTGGATGACTGCCTCATTCAAGCAGAGACAAAGGACATTCTTCTACAGCATCTGGCGTTTGTAAAAAGGTTGCTAATTTCTCTAGGGTACACAGTAAATGAAAAGAAGTCAAAACTAGTGCCCTCGCAACAGATTATATTCCTGGGTACCAGCTTAAATACAACGGCCCAGATGGCTTCCCTCACGCCAGACAAACAAGTTCAACTAACTCAATATTTTCAATTGCTGGCAAGAAAGTCCCATCTCCCTGCAAGAAAAATTCTGCAGGCCCTGGGATTCATGGCATCCTGCATACTACTAATACCATATGCCAGACTGCATATGAGGAAATAATAAAGGTACCTGAAGAGTGTTTGGACTTAACACTCTCACAGTTTAGAAGCAGCAATATCAATGATTCCCTGCCTACAACAGGAGTTTCAATGGTGGGCACAGGCATGTCTCCAAAACACGGGTCAGCCTTTTACCCAACCCACAGCCAGGCAAACTCTAACAACAGATGCTTCGGATTATGCCTGTGGAGCACACATGGCAGGAAAATGCATTCAGGGCAAGTGGACCACAAACCAGATGCATCTTCACATCAATCAAAAAGAGATGTTGGCTGTTCAAATTGCCCTAACAGCTTTCAAGGACCTTCTACATCCAGGACAATTATTACTAAAGACAGACAACACCACAATAATGTGGTACATAAACAAGCAAGGGGGCACTCATTCTTATCCCCTATACAGGCAAGCCATGACCTTGTGGAACACAGCTCTAACGTATCAAGTTCACCTGCAAGCACAATTCCTGCCAGGAAAGAAAAATACTATGGCAGATGAGCTAAGCAGAAATATTATGGACCCTCATGAATAGAAATTGAATCCACAAATCTTCAGCATGGTAACGCAAAAGTGGAGATGCCCAGACATAGATCTTTTTGCCTCCCCACTGAATTGCCAACTATAAAAATTCTGCACAAGGACTTATCACAAACAAGCATGGAAAGTGGATGCCCTCTGTTCAGCTGGAAAAACCTAAACGTTTATGCCTTCCCGCCACTGCCTCTCCTTTCAAAGGTACTCCTAAAAGCCAGACAAGAAAAACCACAGATGATCCTGATTGCTCCAGACTGGCCATGCCAGCACTGGTACCCTATCTTAAGGAACTTGGCTCAAGGCCCACTATGGATTTTGCCTCAAATTCCACACCTTCTGACTCAACAAAACAATCAGATCCTGCACGGTCAGCTCAAAACCCTAAACCTGGCTGCATGGCAGATACATTAGTCAAACAGGCAACACCTCTCTCTAAAGCTGTTATGGATGTCATTTTGGAGCCAGGAGGCCTAGCACCAGGAAAGCTTACTCAGAAAAATGGAAGAGATTCTGCGCCTGGAACCAGGCTCAAAGCCTTGACCCTTTTGCTCCAAACATTCCTCAGATTTTACAATACTTAACTGAGATGCTGGACAGAGGCCTATCCTTCTCATCAATTAAGATCCACGCCTCTGCCATTTCAGCACATTACAACACAGATCCTCCTTTATTCTCTCATCCCTTGCTAAAGCAGTACCTTAGAGGGACTAAAAACATAAGACTGCCCAGGAGAGCACCAACACCAACTTGGGACCTCAATTTCGTTTTGGAAAAACTAACCCTACCACCTTTTGAGCCAGCCAATACAGCCGATCTAAAATTTTTATCATGGAAAACAGCTCTGCTCCTGGCAGTAACTTCAGCACGAAGAGTCTCAGAGCTACAGGCATTAATGGCAGTGGAACCCTTTATAATTTTTCATCAGGACAGGGTATCTTTAAGGACAAACCCTACCTTTATGCCAAAGGTGGTATCTAGTGTGGCTCTTAACCAAACCATCCATTTGCCAACTTTTTATCCAAACCCCCAGAATAAAGGGGAGAAACGTCTGCATTCTTTGGACATTCACAGGCAGCTATGCTTCTACTTGGACAAAACAAAGGCTTTCAGGAAAACTGAGCAACTGTTTGTAGCATATGCTGCAGGATCACAGGGCAAGACTATCTCAAAGCAGACTGTATCTAAATGGATAGGACACTGTATTCGGTACTGCTACACTCAGCATGGAAAATCAGTCCCAAATAACATTAGGCCACATTCCACCAGGGCAACAGCCACTTCAACAGCCTTTCTCAGAGGAGTACCTACCAAGGAAATTTTGGAGGTTGCAACTTGGAGTTCAGTGCACACCTTTACCAAGCATTACCACCTGCCTCTTTACTCTAAATCCAGAGCAGGATTTGCCACTGCAGTTCTGCAGGGCCTCATAGCCAATCCTAACTCTTTATAGACCAGCCACCCAACCTCAGCTTTGGGATTCTACCCAAGTGTAATGACTGCAGCAGTGTAACACAATGAACATAATACAGTTTGGTACCTACCATAAATGTAGATGTTCGAGTGTTCACACTGCTGCAGTCCAGGTTACCCTCCATCCATCCCCTCTGAACTAGCTGGGCTTATCTATACCTTTCTATCCTGTACAACCTTTGGGGTGTATTTGCTGATAACTGAAAGTATTGTTTTTATTGTATATTTTTGATTAGCAATATGTATTGCCTGCCTACTTGGGGGCACCTGACACCTGGGGCAAGAAAAACTGAAGAAAATGGCGTTGGATGCATCTTATATACCCCTGGCGCTCTGGCGTCAGGGACGAAGCGACAGCAACCGATGCCGGACCAAGACTTTGGAACTCAGGCTGACTGCGGGAGTGTTTGACGGTAGGATAACCCAAGTGTAATGACTGCAGCAGTGTGAACACTCGAGCATCTACATTTATGGTAGGTACAAAACTGTACTGTTCAGTGAGTAAAAAAAAAATCCACTAAAATGTGTGATAAACCATCTGGCAGTGAATTTAGTGTAAATTCCACTTAAGTAATGTAACACCTTTACACTGATGTCATCCAGTACTTCAACTCATTAAAGGATCATAGGAGGTAACCTTTTTTAGAATAGCCATTTATGCCCTGATTTCCCCAATTATCAATGGCCATGGGCTAGAACAGTTTTAATATATGTCTCTGACATAGGGCATCTACAAACTATCACTGTCCATAAGGGCCACAGATGTCAAGACAGGGATGAATTTGCAGTTTCCCATCCAGTCATCTAAATTTTGTTTGAATAGGCTTAGGGAAGAGCTCAGCTTCACATGAATTTAGATTCTGTTCCAGAGAAGGGGTAATCTGTGAGACACATATATACCTGTCCCTCCAACATGTTTTGTTTATGTCACATATGAGATTTAGAGCCTTAGATCAGGTAATTCTAGTGCTGTGTTTTTGCTAATGTGTAGCAGATTCATAAGGGCTGGATCATTGAATGCCTTGTAGTTTAGGCATAGATCACCCCTCAGTAGTCTGTAGGAGACTGAATACATGGGCAGGGCTTTGAGGCAGTCTGCATAGGACATGCTATTTACACCCTGTATTCATTTAGTGAGAAACCTCTGTGGCCACTCCAGCTGTTGCAAATGCCTAGTTTGGTACATGCTGAAGGGTGCATTTTACTCAATTATTGGTCTAATGAGGGCTAAGTATATTGGGACTATAATCCAACAAATGATGTTGGAGGGACAGGTATGTATGTGTCTCAAAGATTACCCCCTTTCCAGAACAGAATCCATTTCGGCTTCATGAAGGGCAGATCCTGCCTGTTAAATCTGGTGGATTTCTTTGAAAATGTGACCAAGGCCATATGACAATGTGACAAATGTGACAAGGGCAAATTTGTGCACACAGCATACCTAAATATGGCAAAGGCTTTTGACACAGTCCCACATTCAGGCATTGCTGATAAAATTAGCAAACTGAATGTAAACACCTTCATTGTAAGATGGGTTGCCAACTGGCTCACAAACCAGACACACACTATCAGAGAGGCTGACTCCACATCAACCAGCAGACCTGTTACCAGTGGAGTGCCACAGGGATCATTGCTGGGCCCTCTACTGTTTGGTATATACTTCTCAAATGTTCAGGTTAAAACTAAGGTATTGTGGCTGACCAAGTTTGCTGATGACTGCAAACTAGGTGCAATCATAGAATCCCCAAACAATGTCAGTATACTGAATGAGGGTCTCAAGCAGACCAGCAACTGGTGCATTAAAATTATACTGGTGTATCAAACTGAATGCAAAGAAAGGCATCATCATTCCCTTCGGCAAAAAAAAAAAAAAAAAATGTTCCTTCACACTATCAAATCAACAAAAGCCTAAGTACCCATGAAGTGGCAAGGGACCTGTTGTTACATGTTGACTGCGGCCTTAACTTCTACCACCATGTGTCTACTATAGTAAGGAAAGCTTTCTGTTAGTAAAGGCATCACCTTAAGAGCAAAAGAAGTTATAAACCCCCTATACTCGACACTTATCCGGCCAATAATTGAGTATAATGCTCCATTTGGCATGTACCGTACTAGACACCTACACCAATTAGAGAGACCTGAGATATTCCTAACAAAAAGATCAAGGGGCTCCAGCATGTACCTTACACAGACCAACTAAAGTCCCTGTCATTATACTCCGTATCATATAGACTTCTTAGGGGAGACTTATGCCTGGTCTACAGAGCAATCCATGAGCCAAACCTAATGAAGTTGCTGCATATCAGTCAATCAAATGGTCCTAGGGTTACCCATTCTAGAGACTTAAGTATGGCCTATAACTTAAATAGGACATGCTGGAGGAACTGATTTATCTCCTAGTGACTGCTGCATCTTTGGAACAGGCTACCAATTCATGTGAAACTGAGCACCTCTGTGACTCTGTTCAAGAGGAACCTGGACGAGTGGATGGGGCACAGTAAATTCTTACAGGGGATAGAGCCCACAACCCTCCTGGATATGGGCAGTCATTATTAGATGTAATCTTGGGTATTGACTAGCATTTCTATGTTATTACATTAGGATGAAACAGCTGGGCTTAAAATGACCTCTGGGTTGATAGCCTAGTAATCTCCTATGTTCCTATCATCCTATGATCCTTAGATTTGCCCTTACTTACAAGTTACACATGTAGACTTTCTCACTGTCATGGATACATGGTAATTAAAGTTCAGGTTACTGTCAATATGACTTCCCCAAGTCCTTTACCTCCTCTTAGGGGAGTGTTATAAATGTTGTAATTTGCAGGGGTGGTCGTCTTCCCAAAGGGTATACTTATGTATTTTTTGCATTTAGTTTTAGGCCATGTTTCTGGCACCATTTATTTGTCTGTGTTAGACCTTTCTGGAAGATATCTACATCATTGGGGAATTCAGTGATTGCACTCAGCTTGCAGTCATTAGAAAACCTGGTCAGCCAAAGGTGCTGTACTGCCTTGGATTCAGAGAAGTATATTCCAAACAGGAGAGGTCCTGGTACAGAGGCCTGTGGGACACCACTAGTTCATAGGTTCATAGGTTCATAGGTTCATAGGTTCGTACTAGGCTATCTGCCCTAAGGCATTTATAAGCCTAGCCAGAGTGTATGTGGCTTACACCACCCCTTAGGATGAGAATACTATGCCCTTTTAGGGTTTAGTTTACTATGCCTCTGTCTAGTAGTGACACAGAGATGACCCCCCGGGGTAAACCTACGATCTCCCATCCACTCATCGAGATTTCTCTTGAATAGAGTCAGTGAGGGGCTCTGCCTAACATGGACTGGGATTCTGTTCCAGAGTGTAGGGAGCCTCTGGGTTATGAATCTGTCCCTTCAGCATGTCCTATTTATTTCTGTGTTGAGGTTTAAGTCACTTGTTCTTCTGGCTCTGATGGATTTGGATTTTCTGAGGTAGAGCATGTCCATTAATTCAGGATTGGACATGGCCTTGTACGTCAGGCACAGATCACCTCTGAGTAGGCGGTATGCGACTGAATAGAGCTGGAGTTTTTTCAGTCGGGCAGCATATGACATATGTTTAAGACCCTTTATCATCTTGGTGAGGAACTTTTGGGGTCTTTCCAACTGCTGCAGGTGTCGGGTGAGATACATCCCAAATGGGGCATTGTACTCAATCATTGGCCTGATAAGAGAAGAGTACAGGGGCACAATTACCTCTCAATCTAGATGTGAAACCCTTCATGATAAGGTGGGCAATATAGAAGGTCTTCCTAACCACTTTGGCAATGTGAGTGTCAAATGAGAGGTTACTGTCAACCTGGGTCCCTAGGTCCCTGATTACCTCTTCCATACTTAATGGATTACTGCCTATGTGGTAATTTGTCGGTACCTTGTTTTTCCCAAAGGGTATGACTATACATTTTTTGGCATTCAGCTTAAGGCCATGGCTGTGGCACCAATCATCCATTTCTATGAGGCCTCTCTGAAGGATGTTTGTGTCCGCTGGAGTATCAATTATGGCGCCCAGTTTGCAGTCATCTGCGAACTTTGTCAGCCACAATCCTCCTATGTTTGCCTGTACCTTGGAAAAATAAATGCCAAACAAGAGGGGTCCCAGGACTGAGCCCTGTGGGACACCGCTTGTGACTGGCTTAGAGTCTGACATAGCTCCAGCAACTCTGACCCTGTGGGTTCTGTCCTTGAGCCAGTTTGCAACCCATCTTGTGACATATGGGTTTACATTTAAGCTGGTGAGTTTGTCTATGATGCCCGAGTGGGGTATTGTGTCAAAGGCTTTTGCAAGGTCAAGGTAGGCTGTGTGAACTGCCTTACCCTCATTAATGGCCTTAGTGACTGTTTCAAAAAAGTTGACCAAGTTCAAAAGGCAGGATCTGCCCTTGACAAAGCCAAGCTGGGTAGGATCCAATGTCTGTAGGTCCCCAATGTCTTTGTTTATGAGTTCCATAATGATACTCTCCATAGCTTTGCAGACCAGGCTCATCAAGCTTATGGGGCGGTAATTTCCAGGGTCCGTAGAAGCACCGCCTTTGTGAAGTGGGACCACTGTTGCCGTACGCCACTCTTTGGGTACGTATCCTGTAGTAAGGCTAAGATTAAACAGCAGCCTTATGTGTGGGTTTAGTTCCTCTTGGAGTTCATGTAGCACCCAGCCCGGGACACCATCCAGTCCCATTGATGCTGTGTTTTTAGCTTTAGAGAGGGCGGCTCTCACCTGGGCATCTGAGATGTTAGGAAGGCTACACTCTGCTGGGATAGTTATTTCTCCTTTTGGGGGGGGGGGGAGAAATTTGCACTGAACCTGTCTGCCAGAATGTTGGCAATGTCAGTGGGTTCAGTGTATTTTGTGTCATTTTGGACTAACTCTGAGCATATCTGGGAGTTTCCACCCAGGTTTCTAACATAGCTAAAGAAGGCCTTGTGATTGTCTTTTGTGTCTTTTGCGATTTTTCTCTCAAAGTTGGCCTTGGATGATTTTATGAGTGATCGTAGTTTTTTGCTAGTACTGATCAGAGACACCTTCCCTTTTAGGGATTTTGCTCTGTCATGTAGTAGCTCCCTCCTCCTGTTGTAAAGTTTGTTTATGGCTGGGGTCCACCAGACCGAGCGCCTGCCTTTGGGGGAATGGGTCTTGGTTTTATTTGGGATTGCATGATCCATGCATTCTTGAAGGTGCCCATAGAAGGCATTTGCAAAGGATTCAGCAGTGTGGGTTGTGGTTTCCACTGGCCCAGGGGCCTTGAAGGATACCACTTCAGTCTTAAGAAGTGTGAAGTTTGCTTTTGAGAAGTTCTTCACTGTGGTCTTTTGTGCAGGGGTGGGGGCGGGATGTGGATTTCCAGTGAGATTAATTTATGGTCTGATCTTACCAAAGAGGGATATACTTCCAGTGTGGAGCATTTTGTCCCCATGTTTGTGATGATCAGGTCTAGTATATTGTCTCCTCTTGTGGGAATGGTGACTAGTTGTTCCATTGCATTTGAGTTTATGAATTCTAGGAACCTTTGGGCTAGGGTGTTGGGGCTTGAGTAATGTTCCCAGTCTATGTTTGGGTAGTTGAAGTCTCCCAAAATGATGGTATTTGGAGAAACATTCATACTCTCCAGTGTCTTCAGGAAGGCTGTGTGGGGTTCCTGAGTGTGAGAGGGTGGTCTGTAGCATGCTACAAACTGTAAGGCAGTTTTGCCTATGGGGTGAAGCCCAGGGGTGACAGGTGCAAGCCATCCCTTGCGAAGCAGCGTGGCTTGTCAAGCATGTCATCCCAAGCAGACAGACATTGGATCCCCTTAGAATGACACCAGTAATTAAGCCAATTGTTAAAACTGATCATTTTGTCTTTGTACTGTGGCATCATTCTTGGTGAGGGTAAGATGCTGCTCAGGGTCAGGGTCATACCGGTCTGGGCTACATAATCAGAGAGCTCCTCTATGTCTCTTTTCATGTAGTCCAGGGAGGTACGTCTCAGGTCGTTCACACCGGCATGTACAATGACTGAGTCATATTTGTACTTGCTGTGGAGTGACCTGAGTGCTTGTGTTATGTGGTGGATTCTAGCTCCCGACAGGCAGCTTACTGTGACCTTTTCCTTGTTCAGTCTGGTGAGCGGGACGTCAGTGTGTCTGACTATGGAGTCACCTATTACAAGTGTGTCTGGCATGTTGTTTGGCCTTAAGGGCTGTGACTGTTTAGCACACTGACTTTGTGAACTATGTGTTGCATGTGCTATGTCTTGAGGTGGTGTTTGCTTGGGAGTCTGCTTTGGAGGCCTCTGTTGTTTTGGTAGATTTTTAATCAGCGCCTCAGAGTATGTTTTTGTGTGTTTATGTGTTTGGTTTGCTGTTGTGATAGTTCTATGTGAGACTGGGTTTGTGGTGTGCGTGGTTACCTTCTCCTCCTGACTGGTCTTGCCAGTACTGAATTGAGAGAGCTCAGCCTCCAGTTTGGCTATATAGTTGCATCTCTCGCATATATTTGTATTTGTTGGGAGGAGGAGAGGGTTGTCTGTGTACATGAGGCAATTGTAACATTACCTCAAGATTCCCAGATTCACCAGCTGAACAGGAGAGGACGCCAGCAACTGACCCTTCGACATGCTAGAAATAGTGAAAAAGATTGCTGTGTAACTGAGTCAGAAAGGACCTATAGGGAGATGTGTACTCAACAGAATTTAGGTGAATGAAGTACTTTCTTTTGTTTAAAAGTGCTTTACCTGTATAAAAATGCTTTAGGAGCAAGTGCTGAGCTTTTCAGATAGAGTATAGGCTGTTTAGATTGCAAGTAGAACAATTCTAAGGGAAAAATTGAAGAGCAGACTTGGCGGAGCCAGAAAAAGTTTAACCTTGTTTAACCCTATGCGCACGACCGCACAAAGCCGTGCAAAGGCGGATTTTAAGCAGTGAACTACAAAAGAGCTAGGAATGGTCCCAAACAGCCAATTACTACAGCTTCTTGTGCTGAGGTCACTTCCCCCAAGGACAGGTAGGCTGCTCAAGGCTCCCCACTCCCACTGGTGAGCAAAGAAACTTCCTTCTATCCAAGTAAGGTAATGGACAACACAGGAACTACACCACAGCCCAGAATACAACAATGCCTGTATACTGGTCTAAACTAGTCGAGAAAGGCGGGAAAACAAGGATTATTTTTTTGTGTTTTTGTTTTTTTTGTAGAAATACACAGAAAATGCAGAGACAGTGATAAATTAGTTACACAGGCTAGTACACTTTAGTGGGCAGCCTCCACAGTTAAATTAAACAAACAAACAAGCAAACTTTCGATTAAATTCGACTAAATGTAACTTTAAGTGCAGATTTAAAAATAAATGCAGTAATCAGAAAAAAAACAGTTCAGGCTAGTTTAAAGTAAGCAACAGAAGTTATTTCCAGTGAAAAAAAGCAAATATACTTAAATCCAGAAGGTAGTCACTTTTTCGAATTCCTTGCTACTAGGACCACTCTGTAAACCCACATGGAGCTTGTCTGAGCAGTATAGCCAGAAAAACATGGCCAGAGGCGGATTTTAAGCAGTGAACTACAAAAGAGCTAGGAATGGTCCCAAACAACCAATTACTACAGCTTCTTGCGCTGAGGTCACTTCCCCCAAGGACAGGTAGGCTGCTCAAGGCTCCCCACTCCCACTGGTGAGCAAAGAAACTTCCTTCTATCCAAGTAAGGTAATGGACAACACAGGAACTACACCACAGCCCAGAATACAGCAATGCCTGTATACTGGTCTAAACTAGTCGAGAAAGGCGGGAAAACAAGGATTATTTTTTTGTGTTTTTGCTTTTTTTTTGTAGAAATACACAGAAAATGCAGAGACAGTGATAAATTAGTTACACAGGCTAGCACACTTTAGTGGGCAGCCTCCACAGTTAAATTAAACAAACAAACAAGCAAACTTTCGATTAAATTCAACTAAATGTAACTTTAAGTGCAGATTTAAAAATAAATGCAGTAATCAGAAAAAAAACAGTTCAGGCTAGTTTAAAGTAAGCAACAGAAGCTATTTCCAGTGAAAAAAAGCAAATATACTTAAATCCAGAAGGTAGTCACTTTTTCAAATTCCTTGCTACTAGGACCACTCTGTAAACTCCCGTGGAGCTTGTCTGAGCAGTATAGCCAGAAAAAAATGGCCAGAGGCGGATTTTAAGCAGTGAACTACAAAAGAGCTAGGAATGGTCCCAAACAACAAATTACTACAGCTTCTTGTGCTGAGGTCACTTCCCCCAAGGACAGGTAGGCTGCTCAAGGCTCCCCACTCCCACTGATGAGCAAAGAAACTTCCTTCTATCCAAGTAAGGTAATGGACAACACAGGAACTACACCACAGCCCAGAATACAGCAATGCCTGTATACTGGTCTAAACTAGTCGAGAAAGGCGAAAGTAACAGGCCTTTTAGTGGAGGTGGAATCTCCCACCCTAACTTCAGGTGTCCTATCTGTGAACCACTTGGCTATCCATTGGGTGACACAGGGATTTATGCCTAAATGTGTAAGTTTGTCTATAACACCTAGATGAGGTATTGTGTTCAATGCCTTTGCGAGGTCAAGGTAAGTAGTATGTACCATTTTGCCCGTATCCATAGCTCTAATGACCGTCTTGAAGTCAACCAAGTTTAGTATGCATGACCTGCCCCTGATGAAACTGAACTGGGATGGGTTCAGTGTTAGAAGATTTCCTATGCCTTTGTTTATCAGGTCCACAATAATTCTTTCCATGACCTTGCTTATAAGACTAGTCAAACTTATGGGACTGTAGTTCCTTGTGTCTGTTGGTGGCCTGCCTTTGTGTAGAAGAATGACAGTTGCAGTCCTCCATTCAGTAGGGATGAAGTCTGTCTGGGAGCTGTGGTTGAACAGAGATTCTAGTGAGCCTGACAGGTCATGTTTCAAGCTATTTAGGAGGCATCCTGGGATATTATCAGGACCCATTGATGCAGTGTTTCAGCTCTGTAGAGTGCAATGAGGACCTGCTCTGTAGTGATAGTTGGGGGAGAAATTTTTGAGGGTACTTCCAAAGGGGTAGTTGGTGGTTATAGGGGGGTGAAATTGGAGATAAATGTATCTGCCAGCAAATTTGCTATACCCCCTGGTTTGATATAGGAAAATCTGTTTACTATTAGTTTAACACACTGTTGGATGTTTTAAAGTTGTGTACATAACTGAAAAACGCCTTCTTGTTATCCATAGCCTGGGAGGCTATTTTTGCCTCGATGTTGGCTTTGGTGGACTTTATTAGTTCCCTGAGTTGCTTATTGAGACTGATGAGGGAGTTTTTTTCTGTCTTTTGGGCATAGCCCTTTCTATTTTTTGACAGGATTTTTTTTCTTTTGTTGTACAACCCATTTATGCTGGAGTTCCACCAAGGGGGCTTGTTTTTGAAGTTTGTCCTAAGTTTATTTTGGTAAGGTGCTGCTGTTTCTATGCAGATATTTTCATGCTTATACAGGGTTTCTGTAAAAATGTCCACATAGGTCACCATGTTTTCTGAATATGTGTGTGTGTGTGGTGGGGGGAGGGTTTGGAATTTAAGTATGCTTTCACTGAATAGGAGGTAGTCAGTTAGCCTTGGAAAAGTTCTTAAAAGTTCTTGGGTTTGTTGGCAGTTCAGCCTTTATATTTATTTCAAGGGTTACCCCTTTTTAATCTGATCTGACCAGTGAGTACATTACGCAAGGGGGTAAAATGTTCTGTCATATTTGTAAGTACCAGATCCAGGATATTTGCAGGTTAGCTGTTCCAGAGTGTTTGTATTGACAAAATCCAGGAACCTTTGAGCCTGCACATTAGTGACTTGTGTATGCATCCCAGTTTGTGGTGGGATAGTTGAAATCACCCATGAATATAGTGTTGGGCTGAATTGTGAGTGACTCTAGTACATTCAAGTATGTGATATTGTGATTAGGCCTTACAAGATGTTTAACACTTTTACAATAATGAAATCAATCAAGAATATAATATACTACATTTTTAAAATTATATGACATTTAAAAGTACGTAGATGTAGTCAAATGAGCAATCTGTTAAGTTGTTGTGTCTTTCGGCTTTTCCCGGTTAGGGGTCGCCACAACGGAACTCCGCTCCACTAATGATTGGCAGAAGATTTTTACATGCTGGCTTGCCAGGCCTAACGCACAATCTTCAACAAAGGAATGCCCATTCACGCATGTTGCCACACAGAAGACGCTCTAACTGAGAATCGAACGGGCAACGTCTAACTGAGGCGACAACGCTACCGCAGCACCACCACTGTTAAGTATTGTGCATTATTTAAAAAAATGAAAAGTAATACATAGTGTGTCTCTTAACATTTATCATAATAAATTCTTCATTAACTGGTGTGTGATACCCCTTTGCAGGAAGTTGATGTAGGAATCTCATGGAGCACAGAATTACCCCCTTACCATATACAATGTCAAAATGTGTCTCTCTGCAGAAAGCAGATGCCTTTGTGTTGTACATTGTTGTTGAGAATATCTGTTTGCAGTATTCCTAGACCTTTTCCACATGATATTTCTTGGGGGGGTCTGTATTTGTTCAAAGGCTGTTGTATTTCTGTGCTACCTATAGCCACACATGTAATGATCTGTTCTGCAGTAGGCAGTGTGTAAGTAAATTGGCTGACTAAACTGGATGTTGGTTATATGAACTGTTACACTATTGGAAGTTCCAATTTGGAACCACAATTTAAAATATCCTTATATCTGAAAACATAATTTAGTTGCTCACCCAGAATGTTTTGCAGTTGTATGGAAAATCATAGCACTGAGCCACATGACAACATTGCAAGGATGTGGGCATACTAATAGCATGGATGGATGAAAGAGAAACAACACATCAAAAACACAACACAGGTCCCTGTTCTACAGATAAAGTGTAACTTCTTTGTCTACAATAAAGCAAGTAATGAAGTATAATTTTAAACTAATGTGTCTTGAAAGATGTCTCATGTTATTGCATTATATCTTAACATATGCCTGGATGTAGATCAGTACAGCAGACATTTTCTACGTCTTGCTTGAAAATAACAGTCTAATAACAGTCCTTATGTTATGTGATAAAATATACTGCTGATTTTATTTAGGAAGTTTATTTTTATTGCCTTTACTTTCAAATGCCTACATGCATTCTTAAATGTGTACTTTTATCTTGCTTGTTGTTTTTCTTATGTATAACATGTTGAAAGAACACCAGGTAACCCAACTTATATTTGTCAAGGCCCAAGTGAGAAACTCATGTATTTATATACACGGCTTCACTCCAGTATAGATTCTAACTTCTGCAATGATGCAGTTCCTGTGGGCAGCTTCTAATGCCTGGCTGCAAATTAGGAGAGCTGTCAAAATATTTCATATTTATATTGTCTTTTAAATAATAAACCTTTACAGAAATGTATATGGGACAGTAGTTTCAGTTCTTCCCACTATCTTTTTTTAAAACAAGAAACATCTTTATTAAATTATCATTTATGACACAGACAATTATACATTTATATAAATGAAAACAAACCATATTGACATATTTTTAGTTGCAAACATTATACATCACTTATAATCTTTTCAGTCATTGTCAGTCAGACATTACATATCTCATTCAAATCCTGCTTTCTTTTGAATCTCATTCTTCCCCAAAATATTATTCTGCATGTATTGTTCCCACAATTCCCATTTTTTTCTGTGTAATTTCCTCCTACCCTTTTGTAAAGACCCCATTTCCAGTAGTTTTATCTCTGTTACTATACTCACTACTTCTAGTATAGTTGGTCTAGATTTTGATTTCCATTTTCTAGTAATTGCTTTTTTGACGGCTACTATAATTAGACTCAGCACAGGCTTACTATGACTAGGTAATTCTGATTCTGTGTCATAGCTCAAAAAATCATTTCCTTGGGTATACCAGTTTGCTCACCCAGTATTTCAGATAGAGTAGTCTGCAGGGAATTTTTAAAGTCTGCCATTTCATTACACTTCCCAAAAATATGTTCCCAATTACCTCTTTCTTCCCCATCACACCTCCAACATTTGCTATGTACCTGAGGAAAAATTCTTTGCAGTCTACTCGGGGTATAGAAATATCTATGTAAGCACTTCCAAACAAAGATCCTAGATCTTCTGGACTTTTCTGCATATTTGGGAGACATACATACACCCCCCTAATGTTTCTTTGTGAATTGCTTATCCGGTCTCTAGTTGTCATGCAATATTTTATATGCCCAAATAATTACCCCTTTTTAACAGCAGCTTCCATTCTAGATTCTACTAAAACCACTAGCCAGAGCAGGTCTTTCACTTCTTTCCACTATCTTTAATATTTACCCAGGTGTGAGTCAGTAACCCACATACCACAACATTCTGCCTTTGGCAATATATCATGTGACACATATAATCCTTTGGCACTTGTTTAAACTTAGAAGCTTATTATTCAGTCCCTTACTATATTATCCATAAATTAAAATATCTACTTAAAAATAAAGGATAATGAGGGAAATGTACTCAAAAGCAAGGAGAGTTTGTTAAGCAGATGGAAAGAGTATTTTTAGGGGCTGATGAATGAAGAGAATGAGAGAGAGATGGTTTGATGATGTGGGGATAGTGAATCAGGAAATGCAACAGATTAGCAAGGAGGAAGTAAGGATAGCTATGAAGAGGATGAAGAATGGGAAGGCTGTTGGTCCAGATGACATACCCATGGAAGCATGGAGGTGTTTAGGCGAAATGGCAGTGGAGTTTTTAACCAGATTATTTAATGACATCTTGGAAAGTGAGAGGATGCGTGAGGAGTGGATAAAAGGTGTTTGGGTACTGATTATAAGAATAAGGGTGATGTGCAGAGCTGTAGTAACTAGAGAGATAAAACTGATCAGTCTCAGCTTGATGTTATGGGAAAGAGTAGTGGAAGCTAGGTTAAGAAGGGAGGTGAGGATTAGTGATCCGCAGTATGGTTCCATGCCAGGTAAAAGCACTACAGATGTGATGTTTGCTCTCAGAGTGGTGATGGAGAAGTACAGAGAAGGTTGGAAGGTGTTGCATTGTGTCTTTGTGGACTTAAAGAAAGCATATGACAGGGTGCCTAGAGAGGAGTTGTGGTATTGTATGAGGAGGTTGGGAGTGGCAGAGAAGTATGTAAGAGTGGTACAGAATATGTACAAGGGTAGTGTGACAACTGTGAGGTCTGCGGTGGGAGTAACGGATGCGTTTAAGGTGGAGGTGGGATTACATCAAGGATCAGCTCTGAGCCCTTTCTTACTTGCAATGGTGATGGACAGGTTGACAGATCAGACAGGAGTCCCTGTGGACTATGATGTTTGCAGATGACATTGTGATCTGTAGTTAGAGTAGGGAACAGGTTGAGGAGACCCTGGAGAGGTGGAGATATGGCTATAGGTTCATATGTTAGTACTAAGCTAACTGCCCTTGCGAGCCATTTTAAGCCTAGCCAATTATCCCCTGTGAGACTCAAACCCTGCACCTTGTGTTTGTAAGGCAAGCACCTTAACCATTAGGACACCCTCTAGAAAGGAGAGGAATGAAGGTCAGCAGGACTAAGACAGAATATATGTGTGTGAATGAGAGGGAGGACAGAGGAATGGTGAGGATACAGGGAGTAGAGTTGGCGAAGGTGGATGAGTTTAAATACTTGAGATCAACAGTTCAGAGTAATGGCAAGTGTGGAAGAGAGGTGAAGAAGAGAGTAGAGGCAGGGTGGAGTGGGTGGAGAAGAGTGTCAGGAGTGATTTGTGACAGATGAGTACCAGTAAGAGTGAAAGGGGAGGTCTACAAGAGGGTAGTGGGACCAGCTATATTATATGAGTTGGAGACAGTGGCATTGACAAAAAGACAGGAGTCAGAGCTGGACATGACAGAGTTAAAGATGTTAAGATTTGCAGTGGGTGTGACGAGAGTGGACAGTATTAGGGATAAGTACATTAAGCAAGATTGCATTGGTTTGGACATGTGCTGAGGAGGGATGATAAGGTTTATGGATATGGCATTCAGGTGGTTGGTGTGACAGAGCAAGATGCAGAGGACAGGAAGAAATGACCCCTAATGGAAACAGCAGCACATGTGACTGTATAGTTCAAACCTTCTGACCTGTTCCATAAAATCTTGTTCTTCTGATCAAATATGTTTTAGCCTTAAGAATTCTCTGTATGAAACAGTTTATAGTAAGGACACCTCCTGACAATGATCTCATGGGGAATAAGAGGCTCTACAATTTCTCTGACATACCAAATTCTCAGTACGGCTTTTTTAAAGGTTAGTCTGTTAACACAGCCCTGCTAATCATCACCAGTCTTATCAGGGAAGAACTCAACAACAAGTACCTGCAGGACTGTCATTACATCTTTCCAAAGCATTTCATATCATATGTCACTGAGACCTAATATATAAACTTGAGCAGTTAGATTTCTATCCCCATACCCTTAAATGTATCCACAATTGTTTGTCAAATGGAAAATACTGTCTAAAATGTTTGCAAGTTCTACCCATGTACTAATATGGCTGACTGTACATATTCCAGGCTACCATTTTAGTGCCCCTACTATTTATCCTTCATTTGAATCCAATTACAAACATGTTGTGGAGTTGCAGAATTATTCTATTATGCAAATGATACAATATTACTGTGTTCAGCTAACAATCACATCAAAGATGAAATACAGACAGGTTACAGTTAAAACATCGATTCAAGACTCACAATTTGTACTGAAAACCTCTGAATGTAATGTTATACATTCAGAGATTTTCACATTCCCCAGTACTACAAATCAAGGCTGCAGCAGAAAACATCATCTTCTTTGCCAATAAAATCAATTATGTATGTATTGTCCTAGATGATGTATGCTTGTTTGAAGTACAAATGCATACAATGACTAAAAATACACTAGGAAGATTATACAGGATAAAATGCGTCTTACATCTACTACCAGAACAAATGCTCATAGGTAAGTATTAGGATAGCTACCCTTGCTTGCCATTTTAAGTCTACGAATTTCCCTTTTTGCACTCAAAATAACCTATCCTATTTGATTATAGATTGGCCTTATCCATGGTTGATAAATATATAACGCATTAAAAAAATCAACATAATGAGAATAACTGGCATCATACCATAGATAATTTGAGGGGACCCATGCATGGGATAAAGCATTTAGGAGTTGTATCTGTCAGTTAGTAGTACAGGGAGGCAGTCCTGGGGTAAATTCTACACTTGAATATGGACAGGGATGAACTTTATTTTATGTGGATGGAAGTCTATTCCAGAGCAGTGATAGCCTCTGTAAAATATACCTTTCTTTCCAAACCATTCTGTTGGTATTGCAGCATAGGTTTAGATCCCTAGACTGAGTAGTTCCTATGTGGTTTGGCTCAATAATGTGCAGTAAATCCATCAATAATGGGTCAGAGGATGCCTTGTATGTCAGACACAGGTCACCTCTTATTAGCCTGTAGTATACTGGGTATAGTGAGAGGGCTTTGAGTCTGTCCATGTAGGACATTTGGTTTAGGCCTTGTATCCTTTTATTGAGGTATCTCTGTGGGTGCTCTAGTTGTTGCATGTATCTGGATGGATATATGCCAAAGGGGACATTATATTTAATAACTGACTTAATGAGAGTTGAGTAGGGGGGGGGCAATGACATCCCTAGATATAAATGCAATTCCTTTGCTTATAAACTGCAATATAGAAAGACTTTCTTACAGCAATGGACTCGCATTGGTTAAAAGTTAGGTAACTGTCCGCATAAGTTCCTAAATCCCAAACAGCTGGGTCAGCTTTGTAGTTTCCTGGAGCAGATGACTTCCCAATGGGTACAATACATTTTTTGGGCATTTAGTTTTAGTCCATGATTTTGGCACCAGTTATTTATTTGGGACAAACCTTCCTGCAGGATGGTTAAGTCATGTGGGGATTTAATGATTATTTGCAGGTTGCAGTCATCTGCAAACTTAAGTCAGTGAGAGCCTTTTGATAGTGACTTTTACTTCAGAAAAGTAGATGTGAAACAGGAAATGTCCCAGCAAGAACCCTTGGGCACTCCACTGGTGACTGCGCCCTTTGTGGAGGTAACTTCCCCTGTTTTGATTATCTGCATCCTGTCTGTGAGCCAACTGGCAATCCAGCGGGTGACACAGAGGTTTATTCCAAGTTTATTTAGCTTTTCTACTATGCCTAAATGGGGAATTGTGTCAAATGCTTTGGCCAGGTCAAAGTAATCAGTGTCTGTTGTTTTACTGTGGTGACCTTTTCAAAAAAAAAATCTACCAGGTAGAGTAAGCATAACCTGCCATTGATGAATTCAAACTGAGACATTTCCAGTGTTAGGAGGTTCCCTATGTCCTGATTGATTAGTTCCGTGATAAGTATTTGCATGGCTTTGCATATATGGCTAGTCAAACTTATCGGTCTGTTCTTGCCTGAATCTGTGGAATGTCCTCCCTTATGTAGGGGAATGAATGTAGCTATTCCCCATTTGATAGGTGCAAAACCTGTATGAAGGCAGAGATTGAACAGTGTTGTAAGGGCTGTGATTAAATCATGCTTCATGCTATTTAAGATGCATTCAGTGATATTGTCAGGACCCATCGATGCAATATTTTTAGCTTTTGATAGCACTTTTAGGACTTGGTGTTGTGTGATAACTAGAGGTTAGACAGTTTCAGGTTTATCTTTAGGGACAGACAAAGGGGAGAGAAGGGTAAAGTTAGAGCTAAATTTATTGGTCAGTAGGTTCACTACATCTTTAGCCTCAGTGTAGATAACATTGCTCACAATCAGCTCAGCACATCGGTTGTGCTTTTGAGATTATGAACATGACTTAAAAATGCCTTGTAATTTTCTTTGGCTTATGTGGCTATCTTAACCTCAAACTTGGCTTTGGTGGATTTTATTAAGCAATTACATTGTCGGAGATTACTCATAGGTTCATAGGTAAGTACTAGGCTATCGGCCCTAGGGCCTATACAAGGCTAGCTAAACAAGTTCCCTGTCTTTCACCATCCAAGAAAATTATTTTCCTGTGCCCCTGTCGAGCAGAGGCATAGCAGTAATTCCCATTGTGAATTTCCTATTACCCATCCAGTTGTCAAGATTTCTCTTAAGGAGGGCTAATGAGGAACTTTGCTTGACATGAACGGACAGCCTATTCCAGAGCAGTGGAAGTCTCTGGGATAGGAATCTATCCCTCCAGCATGTTCTGTTTATTGTGGTGACAAGGTTTAGGTCCCTGGAGCATGTGGCTCGGAGAGAGTGGGATTTCTTTAAGTGTAGCATATCCATCAGGTCTGGGTTAGACATGGCTCTGTATCTTAGGCAGAGGTCGCCTCGGAGCAGGCGATATGCAATGGAGTAGAGCTGGAGTTTTTTTGAAAAGGTTGGCATATGGCATCTGTTTGAGGCTGGTAATCCTCTTAGTGAGGTATATCTGTGGCCTTTCCAGCTGTTGCATATGTTTTGAGAGGTACATGCCAAATGGGGCATTGTACTCTACGATGGGTCTAATAAGGGATAAGTAGAGAGGAACGATGGCTTCTCTTTTTCTGGAAGAGAACTCCTTTGTGATGAGGTGTGCCACATAGAAGAATTTCCTGACTACTGTGGTGATGTGATTATCAAAGGAGAGACTACTATCCACCTGTGTCCCAAGGTCTCTTATCACACGTTCGGTGTTTAGTAGGCTACTGCTTATGTGGTAGTTCATGGGTATGGTATTTTTCCCAAAGGGGATGACAATGCACTTCTTGGCATTGAGCTTTAGGCCATGACTTTGACACCAAGCATCAGTCTCAGTGAGGCCTCTTTGTAGAAAGTCCACATACTTAGGTGAATCGATTATGGCTCCTAGGTTGCAGTAGTCTGTGTGAATTTCGTTAGCCAGAGACCAGCTGTATTACCCTGGACTTCAGAGATGTAGATACCGAACAGGAGAGGACCCAGGACCAAACCATGTGGTACTCAGCTTGTCACTGGTCTGAAGTCGGATTTGGAGTTGGCTACTTTCACTGTGTGGGTTCTGTCAGTGAACCAGTTGGCCACCCATCTTGTGACACAGGGATTTATGCCTAGTCCAGTGAGTTTATCTATAATACCAGAGTGGGGGATGGTGTCAAAATCTTTGATTCTGTCAGATGACCAGTTCACTAACATAATGTTATTTAATAACTGTCTTGGAAATTACTGTAACTCAAAGAACATAGATTTCATTAGGGTATGGGATGATTTCTGTAAGAAGGAAAAACTATTTGACAAGGATCAATTTCACTTAAGTTGCTATACTAGCAAATTCCTAAGCAAAAAAGGCAGGAACATACTAACGCATTTTTTTTCTAGATTTCAGTTGCCTAATAAGAGAGGGAGATGTAGTTTCAGTGCTAACAAGGACATACAAGTATATTACAGAAATACCCGAAGGTTATCTAATAAACTACACGAGTGTTTAGCACTGTGTTCTGAAAATGAATCCTCTGTTATTACTGAACCCTGGAAATGCCTTGGCATCTCCATTCCTGGTTATACATTATATGAATGTTTAAGGACTGACAGAAAGTGTGTGTGTTGGGTATCATAGTTTTTGAGTATATGAAGAACTGGAAAATTATTGGACACAAATGATCTTATGTTGGATGACTTTAATCATCACAATATTAATTCGATGGGCAGTACTTATTTAACTGCAGTGGAAGAAGAATTTTGTAATTTGCTTTTCTTAAAGAATCTGGTAGAGCATATTAGCTTTCAAACCAGGGATAATAACATGCTTAATTTATTAATAACTAACATAATAATTATAAGAACTTTAGGGAATTTGTATTATCTGACCTTTTAATTTTATGTTGTGATAATAATAATAATAATAGAAATAATAAAAGAAATAACAGTAAATTTTTACATAAGATCAATTTACTTTTTGATTTGTGAGCTGGTATGCTGACCCTTTTCAGTCACAACTTGGGTATAAGTGTACAGAAAAAAATTTACAGGTACAGTATTATTAACACATTTTACAATAGAAAGCATCAATACCGAGCAATATATGTTGCGAGCATTTTAGTAGTATTTACATGGGGATAGAGTGGTTGGGTAACCAGAATATTAGTACTGAATTTAAGAGTTAATTGTATTTGTAATATATACAACATGAAGCTTTTGTTTATACAACGTATTGACAGTTCTTTGGACACAGAGTGCAACTTTTTTGAAAACACCTGTCTTGAACAGGTTAGTAACTGTAGGAAATCGACTACAAAAAATAAAGCTACTTTTATACCCCCTCCTGCTGGAGGCAGCTAATTCATACTAAAGCAGTAAGAAAAAAGAAATAAATAATATAAAATATGAAAAAAGTTTGATAAATATAGTACTAAGAACTCAAATTATGGTGTGATGAAAGCAAAAAATTGGTTGGAAGATAATTTAGCCGAATCAAAGGACAGCAATAAAGTTTCAATATGTCAACATACATAAGAGATCTTTTGGCTCTTTGGGGCCCATTGTTTGCAGTGGCAGAATTTACATCCAGGAATTGAGTTAGCTAACTTATTTATTCATTGTTTGTGAGCAGTAGTAAGGAAATAAAGCAGTATCACCAGAACATCTGGGCTGGTATAAGAGACAATATTACTTGTCCAGTAATATCAACGGAATTTTTAGTGTGAAGATGAGGGTTGATTCTAGCCCTGGCAAAGATAACATATCAGTTTACTTCTGACTGAATATAAATAATTATATGATTACCAATCTAATCATGCTATGCAATCAGCTCCTCTTGTCTGGTATGGTATCTGTAAGCTGGAAGTTGGATAATATATATGGGGGGGGGGGTTGATAAGATCAGTAATTGCAGGCCAACCAGCATAACATCCCTTATCAGGAAATGCTTTGAAAGATGCCATTTATGAATAATTATAGAAAATTATACTTGTAGCTCTTTAATGGATGTTTCTCAGCATGTACTTTTTAAAATTACAAACATGATACACCTTTATGATCTTGTCAGTTTAGCTATGAACTCTGGTGTTGGGGTTCTTGTAGCCTGTTTAGAACTTTCAAATGCATTTGATAGTTTGCCACATCATCAGTAAGGCCCTGTGAACTGAATAAAGTATAGATATCATAGGATAAAGATTACGGATTTTCTAACAGACAGGGAGGTTGTTCAGACCGGGGTCCCTCAGGGATCATTGCTGAACCCCTTATTATTTAACATTTTTTTCCTTACTTTCTGTCATTGGATTCCTAAATCATGGCATAAATACTATGATTGTATAAAAATGGGGCATTTGTGACCAATGAGGATGATATATACAAATTTAATGAATATTTGAAAAAAAGTATTTATCTGGTTGACTGGTCACAGGTTAAAGTTAAATAAAAATAAATGTGGTGGTCTTTGTTTTGGTAAGCCTGTATTATGGGGTTTGTCTTGTGAAGTTATGGATCTTAACATCTAGGATACCTAGAAGGATCTGGTAAGTAGTATATGTAATACATTGAAAAGTTAAAATTAAGCAGTAATAATTAAAACTAAGGCACTGATATGGTTAGGCTAATTCATACTAACCTCATCAAGAGAGTTTACATTTTTGTGTAAGCTATTTATGACATACACAAGGTCAGGGAAGGTATAATACTTACTACTTTGCATTTATAATAATTTTTACGTATTAATTTTTGAAAGTATACAACACAAATATTCAAAGAACATTTCATGTATTAAACATTTTTCTCATGATGCAGGACTTAGACCTTATTAACTACAGGCATGCAAGAAGGCCATTAGGTTTGTTCTTTCAGGCACTTTGTGATGAGCAGTTTCATACTTTAATTAATTTTGGGTTGCTAGAACCCAAATTTAATTCCAGGGTGGAAATTACATTTTTAAGATCGTTAAATGTAGGTCTACATTAAGATCAGGATATATATCAATCTGAAAAAAAAAAGATGTATGCCGGCCTGTTTGGTGCACATATAGGATAAACTGCAGATTTTATTAGGCAATTAAAATTTTGCTGCTAAATCCCAATGTGCCACCTGTGTTAAATAAGATGTGAACTAAATACACATCAGTTTATTCATGTACATTTAATATATATGCCTCACCAATCATGACCAACTTGCAATCCTTTCTAAAGTCCAAGCTGGAACTTATTTACAACAAAGTTGCCAGGTTCACTGCAAATCAACCATATAACTTTAACCACTGTCTTTCATTACAAACTTTAAAATGGCTAGAATTTCCTCACCACCTCCCACTCCCCTAACTCCTTCTTATTCACTCCATCTTAAACAAACCTTCCTCCTGCCCCACCATCTCCTCCCTTGTATCCCTATAAACCCCCAACTGCTCTCTTTGCAGCTCTGACCAGTTACTCAGAAATCTCTAAAGCAAAGAGAACTATAGGCTATCACTTATATAGTTACTCATTTGCCATAGCTTGGAACAGGCTCCCACTAAACATTAGAACTCTATCCGACACTCGTAGCTTCAAAAAAGCCTTAAAAGAAAACCTACTAAACTCATGGATCTGGACATGCCAAAGCACAAACTAACTCTCTCTCCCCCTTCCATCCTCTTACCTATGTTCTCTCTTTTCTCCATTTTACCCTTGTCCTCTCTTTTCTGCATATAAACTACCCTCTTCTTTTCTAGTTGTAATTTTTCTCTTTACCCTGTATGCTACTTGCAATAGTTATGTTCACCATAGATTGATATTAATATCTTCCTTACTCCCTTACAATCCACATATTGTTGTACTGTATGTCAAATGTTTCTCTGTTATTTGCTTAATTATACTGTAGAACAGTGTGTGTGTGTGTGTGTGTGTGTGTGTGTGTGTGTGTGTGTGTGTGTGTGTGTGTGTGTGTGTGTGTGTGTGTGCTGTGTCTTTAAGAAGCGTTTCAAGGATTGAATGTGCATATATAAATAGTGAGCACGTGCTGTACTCGGTGCCATTTTGAGAGTGCAGCCAGAGAATGAACATGTATGAATGTAATAGCTAGTTTTTTTTATAAGTTTACCTAAGTTAAAGCATTTAAGCCTCAATCCTGATGTGTTTGTACATAATAAAGCTGCTTGAACAGAACCCATGACATCTCGTCTATTGTGTCCTGACTAAACAAGCGACACATACTAATTGTATATTCACTATGTATTTAAACCTTTGTGTAATAACTGTTATTCTCTGCTTGTTTGAATTTCTGTATGGGGCTTTTCCCCCGGGTCTCTGCTGAAAATGGGCCAATGCTCGGTTGGATATTCCCGGTCAACAAACAATAAAATAAATAAAAATACACACATAAACTTCAAACCTTTCTTAATTAAGGCATTATGGTAAGCATACAGATTAAAGAGATACAAGTGCTCTAACCAACCAGCTTTTAACCTTATCATTACAGCATAATTAGCAAATCAAAATATGTTCAAAAAATCCCCAGTTTATGAAAAGCCTGATGTACATAATATTAGGGATAAATCCTAAAATAAGGTACAAACCAAAAAAAAAAAAAGAAAATGTCCCTCAGCAAATGCAGCAAATGCATATAGGACCTAACCAGAAAGACATTGGCAAAACAGAGTACCGCTGGTAAAATAGCTACATTTCTCCATCAATGAAGACCTAGTTGAACATAGGGAAATTACCCCATAAAGTCATACAAGTCTTGCAGCATACGATGAAGGCATTGTTGGACATAGAGAAATTACCCCATAAAGTAATACAGGTGTTGTAGCATAAGATGAAGGATATTGTTGGAGATACGGTAATTACCCCATAAGGCAATACAAGTGTTGCAGCATATGATGAAGCATCATTGGATATACAGAAATTACCCCATAAGGTAATATAAATGTTGCAGCATAAGATGAAGGTATCGTTGGAGATACGGTAATTACCCCATAAGGTAATATAAGTGTTGCAGCATACGATGATGGCATTGTTGGACATAAAGAAATTTACCCATAAGATAATGCAAGTGTTGTAGCATACAATGAAGGCATTGTTGGATATATGAAAATTACCCCATAAAGTAATACAAATGTTGTAGCATATGATGAAGGTATCATTGGACATGCAGTAATTACCCCATAAGGTAACACAAGTGTTGTAGCAGATGATGAAGGTATTGTTGGGCATATGGAAATTACCCCATAAAGTAATACAGGTGTCGTAGCATATGATGAAGGTATCATTGGACATGCAGTAATTACCCCATAACATAATACAAGTGTTGTAGCAGGCAATGAAGGTATTCTTGGGCATATAGAAATTACCCCATAAAGTAATACTGGTGCTGTAGCATACGATGAAGGTATTGTTGGACATGTGGTAATTACACTATAAGGTAATGCAAGTGTTGTAGCAGACAATGAATATATTGTTGGGGATATGAAATTACCCCATAAGGTAAAAGAAATGTTGCAGTATAAAATGAAGATATCATTGGATATAAGAAAATTACCCCATATGGTAATACAAGTGTTGCAGTATATGATGAAGATATCATTGAATATATGGAAATTACCCCTAAAGTAATACAGTGTTGTAGTATATTCACTTTTGAATGGACAATTACCTCCATGTCTTTTCTTTCATACATTCAGGCCAATAACACAGACTCTACTAGCTATTGAGATAAGGTGTTTCATGTATGTGTCTAATTGTGACAGATTATATTATATCTCTGGAAATTTGTTATATATTCAGAAGTAGAATTCATATAAATTTTTCGTTAATTGCATTTATGTTTGCTGTAAGTATACATGAAATTTAAACATTTGTAGCCTATATTTTCAATTAAGTATTTGTAGTTAAGCTTTACAACTGACTATTTTTTTATTTATTCCTTTTCCTGGGCTGAACCTGAAATGGGATCCTTGAGTTTGACAAATTATATGGTGCTGCTTACTGTGATGGATTTGAAGTCTTCTTAAGACACTCAGTCTTGCTGGCTGGATTCTGCTGAAATCAAAGTCTGGTTACAGTTGCATTCACAGTCTGTTGAATACAGAAACTTGCAGAATATACACTGATGAGAGAATATACTTTGCAGCATCAACTTAGAGCAGTGACAAATACATTTTTATAATAAACCACATAGACTAACGTTGCAGCTTCAAGTACTGTTCCACTTTACTTCTCATATAGTACAGATGATGTGAGAGATATAACATTTACCTTGGGACAAATGTGTCCCTACCAATACCCCTAACATAACTGGATTAATACAGATCTTTATATACAATTTTAGTCATGCACACACATATACATTTCCTCTTGGTATTCGGTTTTAGAGAATTGCTCATCCTGTAGAAACAATACTGATTGTTGCAGATGCTGACACAAATGCTGATTTAATATTATTTTTAAGCTTCCTTGTTTAACAAGGCCCTGTCACATTTTTGCTAAATGTATAAGAGGCCAGCTTTTCTGACAGTGTGAACATCCTGTTTTTGTCTTTAGTATTCTCTTTTGATCTTTGTATCTGTTCTGGTGCAAATGCTGATAAGTGCAAAAAAGCATGTTTTTTAAGGAAACACATTGTAACAGTGCCATATTATAGAAACATGTCATGTTGTCCATTCTTTAAAAAAGCAGATTTTACATTTTTGCTCTCACTGACAATGAAATGCATACATCCTGTTTTTAAGTCTGTAAAGAAAGATGTCCATTCAGCAAGTTCATTATTTTTCAAGCCACAGTCATTTAGTATGGATGCTGATCACATATTACTAAACTCTGTTTCTGCATTTAAGCAAGCTTTATTTTATGCCTTATTTATGTTACATATTTGTAACAGAATTACTTTCAACCTTAAAACCCTGTTGAGCATAATCTTACAATTCCCTCTTTTTATTTTAATGTACTCAAAACACTTTATACTGATATGTATTGTATCACATTATATAGAAAACACATTAAGAAACAAAACCTTTAGTCTTCTTTTGATACAACAACTCAAAATGCAATTTTACAATGATATCAAGTATTACTACCAAAACTTAATGTATCTAACAACTTTTTCTTTTACAGACCATTCTGTGAAAATATTTTATCAGTTATGAGCTGTGTCTGCTTTAATTTTATTTTAATTTATTCTTTTGCAATCACAGGATTTCATTTATGATTTAGAACTCTTTTATTAACTCTTTGCAACTGTTGAATTAACTCTTTACTTTTATTAATATCAAAAGATTAGAGATAAACTAATATCTATAAGAGACAAAACCTATGTGCTACTGTAAACATTTATACACTGCTAAAAATATACAGTTTCAATGTCATTTTAACCATAATACTGTGGTCATGTTTCTGAACTGCCCATTAACACCTTGATAAAATACTGAACTGGGCTTAGATAATAAATATTTGAATGCAATTATTTCAGTATATTTAATACTTGAGGATTTAAAAAGCATGATTTATACACTAGAAAATGCTATGTACATATTAGTTCATTAGCTGTATGAGTACAATATTTTAATATAATTTTCGTCTAACTGGGGTAAAACCAGTGATATTACAACTTGACAAATAACTTTTTAACTTATTACAATGTATCCTGTACAGTATGTATTTACACAGACTGTTTACTACTCATGCATTTCAATCTAGTAGCTATCCTGGACCCATTTTTTTTAAAACATGGTTCTACTGAATTCTTTTGTATTTGTAGATACAAAGACTATAAAGTACATTTAGTCTAACCTTACAAACAAAGTAACATTAACATAAAGCAAAATCTTGGAAAATACTTATGTCTCTTTAGAAGTATCTAGTGGAATTGCCACCAGAGGCAACTACGTACCCAGAAATTAGAAGCATTTATGCGTTTTGCATACCAACATTGTCTTGCCAAAAACATATTAAAATACCCTCTCTTGTATAGTTTATTTCATCCCTTGTATAGCTTTAACAGGTTGTAAATACAATGTAATACTAAATAATACAATAATAACTAGCATGATAACTATTAGCAACTTGCAAAATATTTTATCCTGTCAGGTTTAATCCAGTTTACCAGTATTTCTAATGCACTAATACCTGTTTCTCCCTCCCCCTAAAAGAGCATTGTCAAGAAGGAATGAGATATTATTTTATTTCTGTAGCTTTATTTTAAACCCTTTTGTAATACATATGCTCACACAGTCAGTGTAAAACTGAGAAAGTACCCCTCCCCCAGTAGTATTGCACTATTGTTTATCTGCATTACGCTGTGAGATTAGAATGTATACCAGCCCATCACTTTGCTTATACATTTGCTTTATTAGGTTATTAAACTATAGACCTTTGTCTGATTTGATCATTTTTGGCTGTTTATTATCACTAGTAGGTATTTATACCCTCCTGCACAATTGATTTGTACTGTATATATACTATAGCCCATCTGCTGGCTGTACTTGATGCAACTGATGTTTTTTTTTTCTTTTAACATTTACTTGCAAACAGATTATCAATGACATTTAT
Source organism: Protopterus annectens (assembly GCF_019279795.1). NCBI lineage: Eukaryota > Metazoa > Chordata > Ceratodontiformes > Protopteridae > Protopterus > Protopterus annectens. The sequence continues at coordinate 752,066,665 of NC_056739.1, read as the reverse complement.
GCACAATTGTGACATTTTATTACAATTACCAAATAGGGTTGCCTGTAAACATTTTAACAATTATGTTTTAATAACAATAACGTTTTAGAAAAACTCAATCTACTTGTCTGGCAATCAGTCTTTCAGGCTTGTCTCCTGGCTGGCTCTCCATTGAAAAACTATATGGTGCTGCTTACTGTGATAGATTTGAAGTCTTCTTAAGACACTCCATCTTGCTGGCTGGATTCTGCTGAAATCAAAGTCTAGTTGTAGTTGCATTCACAGTCTGTTGCATACAGAAACTTGCAGAATATACGCTGATGAGAGAATATACTTTGCAGCATCAACTTAGATCAGTAACAAATAACTTTTTATAATAAACCAGACAGACTAATGTTGCAGCTTCAAGTGCTGTTCCACTTTACTTTTCATATAGTACAGATGATGTGAGAGATATAACATTTACCTCGGGACAAATATGTCCATACTAATACCCCTAACATAACTGGATTAATAAAGACCTTTATATACAATTTTAGTCATGCGCACACATATACATTTCCTCTTGGTATTCTATTTTAGAGAATTGCTCATCCTGTAGAAACAATACTGATTGTTGCAGATGCAGAAGCAAATGCTGACTTAATAATATTATTTTAATATTCCTTGTTTAACAATGTCCTGTCACATTTTTGCTGAATTTATAAGAGGCCAGCTTTTCTGACAGTGTGAACATCCTGTTTTTGTCTTTAGTATTCTGTTTGGATCTTTGTATCTGTTTTTGTGCAAATGCAGATAAGTGCAGAAAAGCATGTTTTTTTTAAGGAAACACGTTGTAACAGTGTCATATGATAGAAACATGTCATGTTGTCCATTCTTTAAAAAAGCAGATTTTACATTTTTACTCTCACTGACAATTAAATGCATACATCCTGTTTTAAGTCTGTAAGGAAAGATGTCCATTCAGTAAGTTTCCTTATTTTTCAAGCAACAGTCATTTAGTATGGATGCTGATCACATATTACTAAACTTTGTTTCTGCATTTAAGCAAGCTTTATTTTATACCTTATTTATGTTACATATTTGTAACAGAATAACTTTCAACCTTAAAACCCTGTTGAGCATAATCATACAGAGTTAACAAAGATAAATTAGACAGATTAGAAAGAAAGACAGAGAGAGAGAGAGAGAGAGGCAGACAGATACACATCACTTATTTACTCCAATTATATTGATTAATTAATCCTGGGATAACAGGGTCCAGCACCTAGATAACTTTACAGAAGGAAGAGGGTGATTATTATAAATGCTTCTTATTGTCTGAAGTGTTTACACTAATTGTGTGAGGTGAATATTTAAATTAACATTGTTCTGTATGCATTTTACATTCTTTTGATTGGACTATCTGCAACAATTATATGGAATCAGCAGCAGAGTTCTTGATTTTGGTAATGACTACTTAAAGCAAACTGTTCTAGTTTGGTTACACAACCAGGAATGTTTAGTTTGGTAACTCTTCCACTTAATGGTTGTTATGCAATTTAGTCCAATTTTAACTATCTGGCATTTGTTTACGTATGACAAGAACAGAGTTTTTATAGCTTATAGTTTTATATGACATAAAAAATACAGTTGAATTCCTAGTCATCACAAAAATATAAGTAGATTAAGTTCCAAAATGAAAAGAAATGTCCTGCAAGTATTTCTCCAGCCCATTAAAGATGTAACAATTTTACAGAAAATTAATGCAGGTGTAACAGATTTGTAGAAAATTTAATTTGCAAGAAGGCATGCCAAATGCTCAGGGAATTGTGTACAATGCCTCATAATGGTTAGCTTGACATGCACATTCAAGAGGATGTTGGTCATATTTATTATAACAATATGGGATAAAAAGTAATTACTTTAATAAGAGCTGGGGGAGGCAAAAAGTTGCTAACATGTAGACACAACACGTCAGATTAGTTTTCAGAGTGTTCTGCAAAAACGGTAGCAGGATTTCCCATATTTTATGTGTATATTTTTTGAGGTACTGAGAGAGTTTAACAGAGATAACACATCCATGATGATTGTAGGTGACTTCAATATACTGATCATTTTATCCTTCAATAACTCTAATTCCTAAGTTAAAAAGCACATTAGAACACAGTGTTGTAAATAAATATTTGAAGATTTTGAACCTATATGACACATTAGGGGTGTGCAATGAGAAATATATGGGATGCACATAAGTGTCACCCTCAGATTCAGCCAATAGGATATTTTAGTGGCCCATATCTTGTAATGACCAGTAAGCAGTATTAAGTATATCTGATCACAATTTAGTGAAACTGGAAGTATCCCCACTCTCTAAATAGGATTCATGAATGAAAATACGCGGCTATAAATTGTTGAGGAATTTCAGGGTTTCCTTACTTTTAAACCAGCACATTCCATGCCAAGATATATGGGGTGGGAGATGTGTAAGTTAAATATGCAACACACTGGCACTTCAGCTAAGCTTGATATTTTTAAAAGTTAGACAACAAAATATTAACTTGGAGTCAGAGAGTCACCAAACTATATTTGTGTTGCAGGGCCTACAAGTTCAAGGGTTAGGGGAATCTGCAACAATACCAACTTAGCAAAGCTTCTCTATTAAATTACCTTAAAAGAAAAGGCAAATTTACAATTGCAAAGGGTAGCACTTCTGTCTTAGGGTATGAAAGATAGACCAGGGGAGATGTTTGTCTAGAGGTTGAAGAAAAGGTAAGCCAAAACTTAACATTGACTCTGTCATAACTGTTAAATGGTTAGTTGCCATTTTGAAAGATGTGAGTGTGGAGTTTTAAGATGTTTATGACAACTTATATAGGGATACTCCAAGAAGTCTTTAAATTCTCCAACATGACCAAATTTGGGCTGTTTGCAGATCACCTAAATTTCCCCGTTAACCCCACCAAGTCAAATGATAAATGAGCCCATCTCCCCAAAGGAAATTGCAGTGACCATCGAAAGCTATACCAGTAGGTAAACACCCAATCTCAATGGGCTCACCTCTTTAATGTACAAGTTTTTTTAAAGAATCTGTTTATATGCCTGCTGCACTGTCTTTATTTGGAGATTGTGAAAACAGATGTCATAGCACTCTCAGTGAGGTTCACATATCATTCTCTTAAGAAAGCTGATCTGGACAGTCCTGCCATGGGCTGAAGTCCCATAAACATTGATAGAATTAGTACAGGCTTTGTACAAGGACCCAATGACACAAGTGCAAACAATGTTTGGACTCACAGAAGGGTTCCCAGTAGGAGTGGGTATACAATCAAGGTTCACATTCCTGGGAGGGGAAGGAATGAAGAGGTTCTGCCTGCACACCTTCTCCATGGAGGAGGGTGTGATGTACATGCTGGCAGGTGCGGCCCACTGATTAAGTTATGGAGAGGACCTGGAGTGACAGAAAGGCTGAGTACATTATTGTTCAGGGGCATGGAAGTCTAAGGCTTACCACCCGGTGCACCCATCCTAGTCTACCTACACCAAATAAATACTGAAAAGTGCCCCTACTAGAGCGGCGCCCTAGGTGGCCGCCTAGTTGGCCTATGCCTAAGGCCAGCTATGTGTCCAGTCATCAGAAAAATGTCATCAAACAAGGGGAACAGGGCTGAAACAACTAATCAACACATTCTACCTTCCTTTACAGTTGTCACACATCCCTCCATGTTCTGTATGACAACTATGGAGAAGCACAATCAGAAGCTGCATAGAAGGAGCATTGTTTTTTAAATGCCCCAGATGAAGAAATCAAGACTATTGGGAGATCTGATGTGTCTTGTTCAGAAGATAGCTTAAGGGAGCTGTACTGGAGAGAAACAAATGCACCAATCTAGGAGACTTTGAATTGTAAAATAAATATATATTGCTATTGTGCCAACACATCTTAGATGTGTAACCTAAATGTATAAAAAATGTAGAAGTAGCCATTATCTAATAAGGTTATCTGACTGGATGGCATACTACACTCTTTTGTCAAAGCAAAGAAAAAAAGAAACTTACTTCAAAAGGACACAGCAATCTTTTCTAGAGGTGCAAAGCCTTTGAAATAAAATGACGTTCAACACAAATAATCAGTCTGCAAAATATAATACAACAAAAGATAATGCTTATAAATAATGAGCAGAATGCCTGCATAACACAAATAAGCTATCTGTCCTAAAAAGAAAGAACATTCCAATATTTCTAGCCTCATTTTCTAATAAAAAAGCATCACAGAAACCTGGTAAGCAAGCTATCTTTCTGTCCGTTACTAGAAAACTTGCAAAGTGTTAAAAATAAACACAAAATTGCTACTGCAAAAGTTTTTTCTATACAGGGATACAGCATACAGTTAACACATTTAATAGAAAAAATCATGCTCTTGTGCCAGTTTTTGAGTAAATGAGAAGCACAGATCCCAATGACCTGTGTACATTTCGAACTGCTCTGCTATTGTAAAAAGCCAATAAATTAATTTAATAGGTACCTATGTATAAACTAATACCATTCCCACAGACATACACAGACAGTCTATCAGCTGTTTCATATTTATCCCACAGAAATGTCATTGGAGGAGTCCCTTTTGTGTGGAGCAACTTCTGTAAACAGCATAAAAATAATTCACTGCTGTCCTGTCTGTTCAGTGGTCTGTTATTTAGCTTACTGTAACTACTGATCTGATATTGTCACTTTCATTCTTCCTCAACCTTAGGGTCTCAGATCCGACCCTCGGATTTGACTCGGCCATTTTCCAAGCTGAAGAATGAAAGCTCAAGCTCCTCCCATCCTACCCATAATGCCTTTTTTCCAGCCAACCTCAGATCTCGTTTACTGCTCGTGGAGTAAGCTTCAAGGTTTTGTCACTCCAGAGCTCCTCCAGTGTTTCTGAGTGATTTCCAGTGTAGACTGTGAGTTATTAAGTGGTTACAATTTATTTCTCACTATTTCCTACCCTGACTCATTTTTCTGCTATCTGTCCTATTTTTCTGCTAGTTAGTCGAGTTTTCTGTCTGTCTTAACTGCCTTCCCTCCTTCTCTATCTCTCTTTCTTTCTATATTTCTTCCAAAAAAACAAAAATCTTATTTAGCCTATTATGGCAGAGCCCAAGTCTTATTCTAAACCTTCAGGGTTTAAACAATTCACTTCCTGTGGACACAAGATCCCTGTCTGGGGCCCGCTCATTTAGATAGCTTTTGTGCTATTTGTGAAACTTTTCATCTGCAAGCTCTGGCAGATTGGAGAAACAAGCTGATTCTCAAGGGTTTGCTTCCTTCATCCTCCTCTTCTGCTTTTCCTTCCACTTCAGGGGCACAACCCCCCTCTAGGAAAAACAAGGAGACCTGGGAAACAAGGAAACATTTCCAGGATAGGTCTTCTTCATCTGTTTCCGAGCTGGTAGAAAAGGTGTCAAAGTCCTTGGATCCGAAGTCCTCGAAAATTACCCTCTCTTTCCCACCTTGACCTCCTCCATGTCAGGCTCCACTTGCCAGCTTGGAGCCAAGTGTATTGGCACAGAGATCTCCCCTCCAGGAGGTCTCTCCCAGGAAAATCTGTGAGACCATCTTCAGTGACTTCATCCACCAGGTCCTCTCGTAGTTTATCTGAGAACAATATGATAAGGTTGATGAGGCAGTTTCTTCAGGCACAGATTTAGATGAGGATTTTGCCAGCTCTTTTCCCCACTAGATCCATGAGTAGACTTTCCCCTTTTCACCCTGTAGCTCCTTCTCTGAATGGACCTTTGCATTTGAAGCCTGCTGGTGCATTGGTCCCAATAACTGAGATGGTGGAGCCGATAGTGGTAATCATTCCGTCTCCGATGGCCTCCACGTTAGTATCTAGCATGTCTCAGAGCCATAGCCTTAACATTGAGTCCAGAGGGTTGACTTCAACTTTGAAGATTTTGAAGACATCACTTCCTCTCAGAGCCTCAGTGTTCAATGGCTCTGCTCTGACTCCTATTTGGAGTAGAGGGTTCCAGGTGCTCAGGGTGAGTCCATTCCAATAGCTTTGACTCCAGAGGGACAACACTTAGGTACTCAGACTCCCTCTGCCTTTAAAGTGGTGGAGAGGGTTTTTGCACATCCTAGGAGAGCCTTGGTTCTTTCCCCTTCAGAACCACTCCCCGCCCCATGGATCTTATGTTTGAGGCCTCTCATCTACTTTGGGGACAGCTGGCCCTAGGAAGCCTCCAACTCATACTATCAGTAGAACCCCAGTTTTCTTCCGACACCTTCCTGCAGCATCCCACTGAGGAGGTTCCTTGGAAGAGAAGGTGTAAAAGGAGGCACCTGGATTCCTCCCAGGAATCTCTCATTATTGACACTGATTTTGAGGAAGGGGAGGCATCCCTGAGATCTCCACCTGTGATTGTCTCCTTTGCGGATGTCCTAGAAATACTCCAAGAAAGAGATGGTTGGTTTACCCAAAACCCCACCCTAGAGGAAACAGTGCTGCTGGAGGCTTTTGGGTCTGAACCACCTACATCCTGGGTATCCCGACCTGCAGATGCTCTTATTGACCTTGTATCTACCAGGGCATGGAAGGAACCAGACACTGTGCAGTCCAAACTAAAGAGGGCCTACAAAATTCTTAGTGCACCTACAGATAGGACACATTGGACAAAAGGGATTCCAATAGATGCCTTGGGGTTTGCTGTAGACACTAAGAAGGAGCTGGCTCAGGAAAGTTCTTCTGTCCATCCCTCTAACAGAGAGTCTAGGGCTATGGACAGGTTTGGCAAAAGAGTTTATGCTTCGACCACCCTCAGCTTATGAGCATTACACTACTTATCCCATTTTATTAGGCTACAGAAAGACCTTGTCAATGAACTCTCTAGCTGTACCCCATGTCTGGTGAGGATCAGAAAACCTTTTGTTCCAGAATGGCCACTCTACAATCAATATCAAATGCATCCATAAGGTTGATTTCCCATGCTGCAAAGAGGGTGTCTCTAGGGTGGCCAGTTTGAGCCCAACAGTCAGAGGTACACTCTCCCATAGTGAAAAAGATAGGAGGACCTTGTCTGCCTTCACAATCCATTTTTCTACCCCATAAAGGTCCTTCTCCAGGAACCAGGGAGGAGGAAAAATTGTGGTACAAGGAATCTAAAGGTCCTTTTCAGGAATCGCAGGGAGACTTTTCCCCCAGAGGTAGAGAGTGGTAACAGTTACAATGGGAGACACTGCCTCCTGTGGCACAGGAAGTCTGCAGAACACAGGGTTTCAAGATACTTTCTTAGACATTTACTTCCAGAGCCCCTGAATGGTTGCCCAGCTGTCCTCCTCTGTAGGCAGTTGGGAAAACCTACAAGTCTGGGCAACCATCAAAAATGATCAGGGGGTGCTAAGGATCATTTTCAGATGATTCTTCATTCTCTTTTGGAAAACCCCAAACCAAAGAATCACCTCCCCAATGTCCCACCCAATCAGAGGGAGAAGACAGCTCAAGAAATTGTGAAACTGCTGCAAACAAGAGTCATCCAGGTGGCCCCTCTCAACCAGATAGGCTCGGGCATCTACTCAACATTCTTTTTAGTACCAAAAAGACAGAGGACCTAAGGGTGATCCTGGACCTGACATCCCTGAATAAATCAGTATGGAATTCAAAATTCATGATGGTTATGGTCCAGTCCATTCTACCTCCTTTCAAAATGGATGACTGGATGTGCTCTACAGACTTGAAGGATGCATACTACCACATGAAAATGGACAGGCTATTGTGGTACAGTGAGACAATATGTCAGTAGTCTGGGAAGAACCAGATCTAACCCATTGTGTCGAGAAGCTATGGGAGTGTGGTAATGGGCGATCTCTATCAACCATTTCTTACTGCATCACACATTCCAGGGGAGACCAATATCCTTGTGGGGAGACCAACATCCTGGTGAACAGGCTTACCCAAGTTCTTTTGATTCCTCATGAGTGGTCTCTGAATCAGTCAATGGCATGATTTTCTTCAAATGGGGTCAACCCTGCTGTGATCTATTTGCATCTCCCTTCAACAACAAATACAGCAGTTTATTTCCCCTGATCTGTCCTCAGGGACAGTCATCAAGAGATGCTCTTTCCCATGCTTTACCCCCTAGTCTACTTTATACTTTTCCTTCAGTTCCCTTGATTTCCAAATTCCTACAGAAAGCATACAGGTTGAAGAGCAACGTTATCCTCATTGCCCCTTTCTGGTCTCCTCAAGTCTAAATCACCTTAATTTGGTCTCATCTAATTTCCCCTCCAGTGACTCTGGACCCAGTTCCAGATCTGCTAACTCACCTCTCAGGGCATACTCACCTGGATTTCCAAGCACTGAAATTAACTGCATGGTTTCTCCAATTCTGATTATGGCAAGGCATTCTAGGCACTCATAAGTCTTCTACCAAGAAAATCTACAATAGCAAATGGAAGAGATTTTCCTTATGGGCCCAGCTGGAACAAAAAGATCCTTTTACTGCTCCCATTTCAGAAGTTTTGGATTTCTTGGTCTCCCTTTTCCAAAGTGGAGCCATCTACTTCACAGCGAAAGTCCAGGTAGCAGCTTTTTCTAATTTTCATACTGGGGAAAATTTGTCATTTCTGGCTTCATCTAAACTTTGCAAAACGTTTCTGAGAGGTATCTTTTTACTCCACCCCACTCCCCGATTAAGGATCCCACTCCTCCTTGGGATCTGACCATGGATTTACAAGCTCTAGTTTTTCCTCCTTTTAAACCAGTGGCTAAAGTAGACTTGAAATTTCTTTAATGGAAAACAGATTTCCTAGCGGCTATCACCTCAGCAAGAAGGGTCTTGGAGCTGCAATCTCTTTCTTCTAAACCCCCTTATATAATCGTTCAAAATGATAGAGTTACTTGTGTACCAACCCATCCTTTTTTCCCAAAGTGGCTACAGAAAATAATATAAATCAATCTATCAATATTCCTGTCTTCTTTCCTGACTTTCAAAATAAAGGAGAGTATACGCTGCACCTTCTGGATGTTCATAGACAATCACGTTTTTACCTGGCGGAACAAAATCTTGCAGAAAATCAAAACAGCTGTTTGTATCTTTTTCAGGTGTAAGGAAAGAGTGAGCTGTTACCAAAACTACTCTTACCAAATGGTTGAAAGACGGCATTTCCTTTGTCTACTCTTCCAAGAACAGGCCATTACCAGGCAAAATCAAGGCTCATTCTACAAGGTCCATGGCAACTTCTCAGGCTTTTTGGTCAAAAGTGTCTATTGATGATATTTGAGCAGGTGCTTCTTGGTCAATTCCCATACCTTTGTTAGACACTATAAGTTGGACATTACCTCTAGGAATAGAACTGCCTTTGGCTCTGCAGTGCTCCATAATATCCTTCCATGATGGACACCCTATGTTATTGTAGCTAAGGACTCTGTTCCACAGGCTGAGGAACATCAGTTAAAGAACTTATGTTCTTACCATAACGTTCCATCTGCATTGTCATTTCATTCCTCCTCAACTTCCCCTCCCTCCATCCCCCTGTGCATGGCTATTAGAGACCTTTGGATATTTTCATAGGAACCACAGTTACTGCTTGAGCTCCTGATCTCTATGCTTTACCTTTGGTGCACATATATTTATAGACACATTTTTGTTTTAACTTAAATGTATACATATTCCCCTAGCCAGCCTTACTTCCTCCTTCTCTAATTCTTAATCATTCTTTTGGACGCTCTAAATTTTACATCTACCTAAAGCATCTTACAAGAGAGTTCTGCTGAAAATAGCAGCAATAGAGGGTGAGTACCTGCAAATGCTATTTTCTCTCATAATTTTAGCATTTCTGTATTTTTTGGTGGTGGCTTTCTGAGCTTACAAAATGATACAAACTCATACTTACCTGCAAAACAGATTGTTTTTGCTTGCACAGTCTGATCCTCAGTTCAACCCACTCTGCTCATCTACCCTACCCCTATTCTCATCCACCCCCACTTTCCTTTTTCCTTAGATTTATACTCTCGCCTACTTGACATAGCCCCACCCACTACATACCATTACCCAATCATAGGGTCTCCACCCAATCTATAATCCTCCCTCTTTCCTAACAACCCTCCCCATCCCACAATCACCTATCTACCTGTTAATCTTCAGCAGCTCACAACTAGTTTTCATTCTCCTTCATACTGTCTTCCTCTGTTCATCTTCCTTTTCTCTCCCTAACTAAAACATAACAAACATAAATACCCTCTCTCTTTATTTCATACTTCCAACTACTGCTTCTCATAACTCTATTTCATATCAAGCTTCAAATCTACCTCATAAGTACCCTACTATTCTACTTCTCATTCCTAACTTCCTGTCATGTAGAACTAAATTACCTAAAACCATCTCTTACACACACACACATCCTAGGAGTCATAAACATCATCTCCTACCCTTCTTAATCTCTCACTCTCTGTGTAATATCTCCAGTGCACAACTTCTTAAAATCAAAATATTTGCTCTCACTACTTCCTCCCCTATACTCAAATACAAATCCCTTACCTACTACTTCTACCCTTCCAAACCCACTAACAAAAACTCTTCTACTAGAAGGGGACATCAACCCCAATCTAAGCCCTTCCACCCCTACACATCTCACCACTAATCTTTCATCCACTAGTCACCAATTTCCCCCCCACACCCTCTGCTACCAAGCTCCTCACTATCTACTCAATTAACATACAAAGTCTACTTAATAAAATTACTGATTTACACTCCTGGGTAGCCCATTGCTCTCCACATATCCTAACCCTATCAAAACATGGCTAAAACCACATATCAATAGAACACTGAACTATTACCACCACTAGATTTACCATCTAGATAGGAACACCAAAAAGAGGGAGGAGTAGCAATACTGTACTCCGAGCAACTCAACTTATGCCCCCCTACCAATAGCTCCCCAAATTTCCACACAGCCAAGCTACTTATTCGGAATTGTCATCTAAACCCACAAAAGAAATTTGCTATTGCAGTCATCTATATACCACCTGGAAATAACATTGCCATCCTGGAACCCATCCTTTCATGGATTTCTTTCCACATCCCCTACAAGACTATTATCCTCACAGATATCAACATTGATTTGCAAAAACTACCAACCACTTCTCCAAATCTCAACATTAATGTACATGGCTTCAATCAACTTATTACAACACCCACTGACTTTAATAAAGACAATAATAACAGCTTCATCCTAGGTTAGATCCTTAACTCTGATCCAAACCTGTACCAAAACCCAGGCACACTGCTGACTCCCTGAGTGACCACCTCCTTATCTTTGTACATAGACATTCCCTTCATATACCCAAGGCCCATATTTACAGAGACTGTGGCAACCTTTCCTCCTTCAATACCAAAACATTTAATAATAGGCTGTCATCTATAAACTGGTCCAAACTCAAACACCTTCCTCTCAGTGATGCAGTTCTAGAATTCAACAGTACTTTCCTTGATATCCTTAACATCCTAGCACCACTAAGGAAAGTTAGGATAAAAACAACCCATATACCATGGCTCACTAAAGATACCCTCACGCTTACAAAAAATAGGGATAAAACCTGTAAACAATGGCTAAAAACTAACACTACTGTATTACTCCAAAAATATAAAGAGTTTAGAAAACTCACAATAAAAAAGCAAATTAACAAAGATAAGAAAAAATGATGCCAGATTCACACACAGCTCTAACCCTAAAACATTCTGGCACACCATTAACAAAGTCCTATACCTTGGAGGATCCACCACCCTATCCTAACAATACTTCTGAAGAAATTGTCACTCTACTTAACTCTTATTTCATTGAATCTATTCCCAAGCTAACTCACACAGACCAATGTAAAAATCTTCCACCCACTTCTCCCAACACTACCAATACCACCCCGTTTTCTCTTAACCCTGTTCCCACTGCTTACTTAAAATCTCTTCTGCTTAAACTGAAAGCATGCTCCCACTCTTCGAAAACCACCCCCTCTTTCTTAAACTTGCAGCTCGCTCTATAGCCGGCCATTTCTTAATACTTGTAAACAGATCATTCCAAGAATCTACTGTCCCTGATATTTAGAAATCTTTTTACACCATACCATTTCACAAAGAAGGTAACTCCACTGATCCATTAAATTTAGACCCCCTAGCCATTCTCTTGCCACTCTCTAAAATTCTCAAAAAATACATACACAATCAGCTTAACTACCTAATTGACAAAAAACCTTCTGACCCCTACTCAAACTGGCTTTAGGCCAAACCATAGCACATCCACTTCCCTTCTGTCTTTCACACATACTGCCGCAGAGGCCAGAGACAAAAATCTACTGGTGTTATGTCTTTTCTTTGACCTTTCAAAAGCTTTTGATACTGTCTCATACTCTAATATACTAACTAAGCTAGCTGATCGCAACCTCTCCTCCTCTGTTATTCTCTGGTTCTCTAGCTACCTTTCCAACTTTACAGTCAGCCAGAATGAATTCCACCTGCTCCCCTTTCTTACCTATCCAGATTGATGTGCCCCAAGGCTCTATTCTAGGACCTCTTCATTTCAACATCTTCATTAACAACCTTCACTTTTCCTGCACCACCTCCTCCCTGATACAATAAACGGATGACTCTACTCTTATCTCCTTCTCTGATAACATCACTCACCTCCACTCTATCACTCAAAGCACATTTCACACTGTCGAAAATTGACTGATAACCAACTCATCCTAAACCCCAAAAATACAAACTCCTCCTCTTCATCCCCAAATCTCTCTCCCACCATAAAACCACCTTTACCATCTCATCACATGACAACACCCTTATTAAAGCTGAATCACACACTGAACTTCTGGGTATCATAACTGATTACCAATTAAACTTTGACCTCCATATTCATCACTGTATTAAAAAGACAAATCAAAAAATGTGTCTTCTCTATAGAAATAAAAAAATCCTAGCCTCTAATTGTAAACCCTGTCTGGCATAGGCATTCCTCTTGCTCTGTCTTTTGTATGCGTCTCCTATAATCACACATCTACAGTCTACCTTAATAACCAAACTGGAGCAAACTTATAACAACATAGCTCAATTTGCCATTAATCAGCCATACAAATCCCACCACTAGCTTGCTTTAAAACAACTTCAATGGCTTGAGTTCCCCCAACTTCTTCTTTCCCAGCTACAATTCACTCACACCCTAATAAATCAACCCTTAGCCTGTCCTTTCCTCTTGTCTCTTAAATCCCTCTGTACCCCCTCTTGAACTCAACACAGCTCTGCTCAACACCTTCTTAATATTTATAAAACTAACAAAAACATTGGCAAACTTCTTTATTAGAGCACAGTGTCCCAAGCTGGAACAATCTCCCCACAAATATCTGAAATATTAATTATAAAAACTGCTTCAGAATAGAACTTAAAAACTAGCTTCTTAATTCTAGCTCCTCCCCATGCCAGGATCCTACTTAATCCCCCCACCTCTCTTTACCTTACTTTACTCTAAAACTTAAGAGTTTTTTTAGACTTACTGATGAAACACATTCTAATTGCCATGTGAATAGTTAACTGCTTCTCTTTTGTTACATATACTCTTTGTAAATAGCAACACTGTCATGCTCTGTTTTCTGTAGAATTAGGAAATGCTTATGTGAATCTAAATCTGATTTTCTCTAAACTTACATCTGCTGTTCACTCTGCCATTTTATCTTGTGTATACCTTCATGGAACTTTGATACTGTCAATTTGTGCAACAATATAACTATGTAATTTTCTTCTTTCTTGAATGTATGCATGTTAATTTCTGGCTTATTTTCTGGAGCTTTTCTCTTTGGGTTTCCACTGAAAACAGGCCTTTGGCTCAACTGGATTAAGTCAGTTAACAAACAACAGATATATAAATAAAAATAAAATAAATAAACATATGTACAGTGTTTCTGCAAACTCGATCTGAGGTAGGCTGGGGAATGAGGCATTATGGATAGGATGGGAGGAACTCGCACTTCAATTCTTCAGCTTGGAAAACAGCCAAGTCGGATTTGAGGGTCGGATCCGAGACTTCCAGCTTGAGGAAGAATGAAATGACAACACAGATGGAAAGTTATGGTAAGAACATAACTTCTTTTTCCTCCTCTTCACTTTTAACACAGATCATGCTCTCCAGGAAGATTGCCTTGTTTCCATTTAAAAAAAATCAGGAATTATTCTTGCAGTTTAGTGATTTGTTTTCAGTGTACCCAGCAAAAGTATCATAGCACTCAGCATTCTTTTGCCTCTCCTTACTGATCCGTATTTCACAGAATCAAGTCACTAATTCCTCTGCTGGCCAGCACTTTCACACAGCTCCTTGCAAACAAGTGACTGCACCCCAAGGTATTCCATTTATCAGTGGATATTGACCAAGAAGTTTTCACAATAGCCTAATGTCTTTGCTTCATCTTAATAATTTGTGTATCTTCTGCATCTCAATTGTGGAAATATAATACACATTTAATGACAGTAAAATATAGAAAGTAAATAATTTCATCAAAACTGAACAACTAACAAACTAAGAGGCCCACAAAGCTGATGCAATGTGATAGTACTTAGTGCTGTCCATTGCTCAGATCACTTCAGGGTATGCTCCCTGTCTGAATTGTGAGACCTTCCAGCACAGTCAAGCTCCTCCAGATTCACAATTATTATTACAAACAGAGAAACTCCTGCTTCTCATTGGCAAGAGGATTGGCCACATCCCTCTGTCAGGTCTTTTGACGTCAGTGTTCATTGTTTGTGAGCCAATGTGAGAATGAAAATCAGAGTCATCAGATGTCACACTGGAACAGTGGAACATATTTTCTGTTTCCTGTCAAAAGTGGAATGTTCTGATAATTGTATGTTTGAGAGAGAATGTTTAGTAGATGTACATTGATGAAATTCTTCTAAGTTTAAATTTTCTACTTTTGTCCCCGTATCTTTATTGGTGGTGTGTTTTGTATAATTTGACCATTTATTTTGTAATCGTACTTTATTCCTTTTTGCTAACTGTAATGATGCGGTACTTAGTGACATTAAAGATGAGTCCAGTGTACAACATATATGTATATCTGTGGGTGTGTGTTTGTGTATGAGTCTACCTAAGAATGTCAAAACCCCATATCAGTGAATCCCATTTCATTGACACAACAATATCAAATCCTCACTTATGCAAAACCTTAATCCAGTGAAAACGTTCACCGGGAAACTAGCCACTTGGCCACCCTGGGGGTATTTGTCATTTTCCCCTGTATAGTGCGATCTCAGAATTGGTATATATATAGCTAGGGGGGTGTGGGGTCAAAGACCCCCACTTTTGCAGGCTTTAATTGCTTTGTTGTGTGTATGTTAGCTATGTTTTGAGACTCTGCATGTAACCTGTCCTCCTAACTTGCCACACATCTCCTCACTGCTTACCTCAGCTGTTCTGTACTACGGAAATACTCCCTATCAGGAACTACTATCCTACAAACTATTTCTCACGCTATGACATATCTCCCGAACAGCATTATTTTCCAGATTCCATTCCTTCATTTTTATGCTTTGTACTACCAATAGGGAATTCAAAGTTTTGCTATCTATATATCAAGCTTGCTCAAATCAAACTAAGGTACGAAAAATCTTGATTGTATATATGCCAACGTATAGAAATTTTCTGTCATTCGTGGATTATGTGTTGTTAAAGACATGGAGCTCTGATTGTATATATGCCTCTGTACAGAACTTTTTTTGTCATTTGTTGTATTTGTACTGTTAGGTTATGGAGCTTTTCTTCCCGGGCCTCCTCTGTAAATGGACCTTGTTCCAGTTGGACTTTCCTGGTAAACAAATGTAAAATAAAAATAAAATAAATAAATAAAACTTGAACTACCACACCATTAGCCTAATGAGCCTGGTCTGCAAGGCCATGGAACATATCATCATGGATCTTATAGACAAAGAAATTGGTAATCTTCAAACTCTGGACCCCACCCAGTTCGGGTTTGTAAAAGGCAGATCATGTCTCCTAAACCTGATAGACTTCTTTGAAACAGTCACCAAAGCCATAGACGAGAGTAAGGAAGTTCACACAGCCTATCTAGATCTTGCCAAGGCTTTTGACACCATCCCTTACTCTGGAATTATAGATAAACTCACTAAACTGGGTATAAATCCCTATGTCACAAAATGGGTTGCCAACTGGATAACTGACAGAACCCACACTGTGAAAGTAGCAGACTCCAAATCCGACATCAGACCACTGACAAGTGGAGTACCACAGGGTTCAGTCCTGGGTCCTCTCTTGTTTGGTATCTACTTTTCTGAAGTACAGGCGAACACAGAAGGTCTTTTGCTAACGAAGTTCGCAGATGACTTCAAATTAGGAGCCATAATCAAAACTCCTAATGATGTGGGCATCCTACAAAAGGGCCTCACGGAGACAGATGCCTGATGTCAAAGCCATGACCTCAAGCTCAATGCCAAAAAGTGCATTGTCATCCCCTTTGGTAAAAACTCTGTACCCATTAGCTATCACATAGGTGGTAGTCTACTTAACACTGAAAGTGTGATAAGAGACCTTGAGACACAGGTGGACAGTAGTCTCTCCTTTGATAAGCACATTGCCACAGTAGTCAGGAAATCCTTCTACATGGCACAACTCATCACAAAAGGTTTTTCATCCAGGAAAAAAGAGGTAATTGTTCCCCTCTACTCGTCACTCATTAGACCCATTATAGAGTACAATGCCCCTTTTGGTATGTACTTCACAAGACATCTACAACAACTGGAAAGGCCACAGAAATACCTCACAAAGGATTACTGGCCTCAAACAGATGCCCTACGCAGACCATCTCAAAAAACACCAGCTTTACTCCCTCGCATATTGCCTACTCAGAGGCAGTCTCTGCCTAACATGCAAAGCTATGTCAAACCCAGAGCTGTTGGACATGCTCCACTTAAAGTAATCTCGATCCCTCTGAGCTACACGGTCTAGGGACCTAAACCTTGTCACTACAATAAACAGAACATGCTGGAGGGTTCGATTCCTGTCCCAGAGACTTCCCATACTTGGAACAAACTACCTATCTATATCAAACAAAGCTCTTCATTAGCACTCTTCAAGAAAAATCTTGATGATTGGATGAGAAATAGGAAATTCACCCCAGGGATCACCTCTGTGGCTCTGCTCGACAGGGGCACAGGAAAACAGTTTTATTGGGTGGCAAAAGCCAGGGTACCTTTTTGTCTAGGCTTATATAGGCTCTAGGGCTAATAGCCTAGTACCTACCTATGAACCTTTGTTGTCCTGGTGGCCAAGTGGTTAGTTTTCTGGTGAATGTTTTCACTGGGTTAACGTTTCACGTACCTGATGATTCTATATTGTCATCTTGATGAAACGATATTCACTTATATGGGGTTTCGATATTCTGAAGTAGACCTATATATATATCTATATATATATATATATATATATATATATATATATATATATATATATATATATATATATATATACATGTGTGTGTGTGTGTGTGTCTGTATACACACACACACACATATATATATATATATATATATATATATATATATATATATATATATATATATACACATATATGTGTGTGTGTGTGTGTGTGTGTGTGTGTGTGTGTGTGCGTGTATACATATATAGAGAGATGTACCACTGTATATTGCAGTGGGTGATATGTCATTATAAGAGTTGACAGTTTGTGGCTGCTGGTGGATTATTGTGCTCTGGGTGCTCTGTATATTATCTGTAGTACTTGAATATTATAGCAACAGTATACTGTACATTGTAATGGATGGTATACCTTTATAAGAGCTCATAATGTATGCCTACCTGTCTGAATTTTGAGACTCTGTATGTAACCTGAAGTGCTCTGCATATTACTTGAAGTAATCAAGTGGATTAATAAAAGCATGCTATATATTGTTATTATGGCTGCAATGTATTCATAAGAGTTTACAGTGTGTGCCTGGTGGTAGAGCATTATGCTACAGGTATTCTGTATATTACTTGTAGTACTCAGGTATCATAATATAAGCACTCAGTATATTATTTTGGATGAAATACCTTTATAAATGCTCACAGTGTGATAATGAATATATTCTGCATTACTTCAAATGGTGCAGTACTTGTATGAAGTCCACTGGGTTATTTCAGATGATGGAATATATTTGTAGTACGTGGGAAGTCCCAATTACAATAAAATGTGTAATTTCCTTTCTACAGCTTAATTTATTTCCTCTGTACAATCAGAGGTGAGTGATGTTCTGATTGATTTAAGACTTTTTTGTCGGAATTTGACTTTAAAACTAATGTTTAATGACAATAATGATGCTACTAACAGACTGTGATTCAGGCGACTGAGTGTTTTTGTTCCATCTATGCCTTTACATGTACAGCTTTTTATAAAAATGTGTGAAAATGAGTTATGTGAATACATACATGGAGAAAGGGCTAAGGGCTATTATAATTTAACAGCATCACAGCACCGAGCCCCAAATGATTTAAAGAATAATTAGGCTATAAGCATCAGACCCTCTGATAAAGGAGGGTCTATAGTAGTTATGAATCATTCATTTTGTGGGCGATGTTTTTATCTTGTGGGGACGGGGCCAAGAACAATTATACGGTTTTCTTCACTACATTAACCATACTATATATACCGTAATGTAGTAAGAGGTCAATACATGAGAACCTCTAGGGTATGCACACAAGAGGAAACATTTCATGAAAACATTGATGCATTGAGTCAACATTTTTTTGAAAAGGGGCTATAAGAAGGACCTTCTGATACAGCATAAGGAGAGGGTGGTCAAGGATAGAAAAAACACTGCTGCCCCATATTTTTCTAGACATGCTTCTAGTGCACATAAGGATAGGAGCTTTGTCAGTAAACTCAGATTTGGTTTGAAGTACACAAATGATGTAGGCTCTATGTAATATTATACAAAAAAACTGGAGAATACTCACTAGTGACAACAAGACAGCTGAAATAGTTGGGAACAATCCCTCTTTTATGTACAAAAATTGTTTCAATTTGAAAATACTACTGTGTACAGGGGAATTGTAATACTAGGTCAAGTAACTTGATATCTGCCAAACTTGGTAATACAGTTGCAGACATTGCAGAACCTGTACATATATTTCACATGAACAACTGTTTAAACATCCACGGATGAAATATATTTTTAGTCCCAGATTCTATGCAGATTGTAGTACAACAAATGTGATTTATTTAGCAACATGCAAGTCCTGTACAGGATTCTATGTTGATAAAACCTACAAGAGATTAGAAGATAGAATTTTCAGCCATTCTTATGAGATTAGGACGTGCAATATGAACAATGCATTAGTTAAACACATTAAATAAAGAAAATGTTGGACATGAGTTTGTTTTTAGAGTACTACAAATAGTGCATGTGAGTCACGGGGGGGTGATCTCACTAACTATACTGAAACAGTAGAACTTAAATGGATTTTGAGGCTACAGGCTGATAAATATCCTGGTATTAATGCTTGTGTCCCTTTAAAACCTGTATTGAAAGGGAGGAAATTGGTTTAATGAAGTGATGAATTAACATAG